>NW_026852832.1:0-57040 GCF_026571515.1 Ruditapes philippinarum
AACACCGGTTAAAGTGGTTTTAAAATATCTGGACAGTGTATTATGTATCTCTATTTTAGAAAATAAGAAAAGCTAATTTTATGTTCACACAATGTGTATATAACCTTCAAACGATAAAAACAAATATTGGTTTGATTTGCAATGGTCAATGACGTATCTAGCCAGAGCATCGGAAAGCTACCACAGAATTTTCAATTTATCAATATCCGGAACTGTCGCGAATCATCATATTTCATTAGAACTTAAGTCTTGATATATATATATATCACCACGGGTTCCACCTTGAAAAACAAGCAATCATCATAGTATTGCAAGCAATTCATAAGTCCCCTACCGGTTAGAACCCCAGCAACATTCTGATGGGCCATTGGCCATTCAATTTTACCAGTGAATGAATGACATGAATGAACTTAAATCTTTTGAGTTCTAAGTTTGTCTATATCACAGTAATGTGTTAAGTTTCCCTGCCTAGTAAGGAAATTATGTTTCTACAACCTTGTCATATTATTACGATGTGGTATTTTAAAGTAAATCCTATAAGGAATGAAGAAGTTGGAGTGAAAAATACCAATTTCTCGAAAAAAATCTAAGTTCAAGGGGGAGATAATTCTGGAAATAGTCTTGCTAGAGTATTTAACCTTCTCAAAAATGTTGAGTGATAATAAGAAACATATATATGAAGTTTGAAGTAGATACATTAGGAAATAAAGAAGTTATTTAAAAAAGACAACATTTTTTTTTCATAAAAAATTTAAGTTCAAGGGAGGTTGTATTGATAATTTTTGTGCTAGAGTTGTAAACCTTGTCACATATGATGTGGTTGATGACTAGAAACTTATATTTAAAGTTTGAAGTAAACACCTTAAGAAATAAAGAACTTATAGTGAGCAAGCTTAAAAAAATTTAAATCAGAAATCTTGAAATTCAGGCTATTTGTTGCCATAGCAACCAGAACTTTTAACATAGGAAGAAAAGAAAAAGATGTGCATAATCTCCATACTGCCATCCATTCATATATCAAGTTTCATAAAACTATTTTCAGTACTTTTTGCGTTATCGCGGGATCCAGTTTTGTGGACGGACGGACTGACAGACAGACGGACAGAGAGACGGACAGACGGACGGAGGGTAAACCTAAAGTCCCCTCCGGTTAAACCGGTAGGGGACTAAAAAGCGCATATAGAATGTTTCCTTCATTGAAACAATATCAAATCAAAATCCAAACAGTTACTGTGTAAATTTTTATATATTGCATACATTCTTTGGAAGTTCAACAATAGGGCCCGTAAGTCTCGTTTACTTTCACTTTCGATTTACCACTTCCGGGTACATCGGCAGACTTATTTACCGTTACGCATATAGGTAACCCGAAGAACTCGAGGGATATAAAAGTTAAATTTGTTTCGGTCCTCTTCAGATTTGAAGGAATGGATAGCACGGGTCAAAAAATGCAGGTAGGTCAATTATCTGACGGAAAAACGAGGGATTATTTATAGAGTTTAATAAAACTAGTTTATTTTCGGATAGTGACAATTGTTTCGGATGTTTTGTCAAGGTAGTGAATTCTAGTTGTTTAGCTTTTAGTATTGTTTTAAAACTACTGATGTGAGAAATTAATTCAAACCATTTTAACTTATTGAAATAAACAATGGAGAAACACTTTAATTCTAGTGTATATAAAAGTTATACAAAATTCGGACATTGCACAGTAATTCGGATATTTTTTCCCTTCCATTTTATTCTTGTTCCTTTTTCAATTATATATACATGTTAATATGGTACCTATCAAATTATGATTGAATTAAAAAATATAATATTTGATTAAACCATTTCAGATGTATAGACAAGGAGGTATATGACAAGTATAGAATATACAGTTGTTCAATATGGACCATTAATCAACTGTTTGCACTGCCTATGATCCTGAAATATCTATACATCAAAGGTAAATACATGTAAAATAATTGATTAATTTTTAGTTGAGATCGGAAAGATAAACAATTATCAAAATATATTAATAACTTTTGGATTTCACTGCATGATAATTGATAAGTAAATAAAACATTAAAAATAGTCATGTTTCACATTCAAGAAGATCAATATTTTTTACTGTTATATATTACGTGTTGTTGTTTATCTTTAATGTTTATTTACTTCAAATATGAATTTTTTCTGTCAATCATGACCAGCTTATTAAATGTAATGTAAATATCATTTCTAGTGTCTTACACTTGTAACAACATATTTATTGATTTTTCATTCTGCAGATAAAAAGGGAAAAGATGAAGGAAGATTTGTCCATGAAGACCTTTATTGCAACTACCATCTTCCAGTTCCTTAATTTGAGAATGATATCAGAGAACACAAAGTTACAGTGAAATATTAGTTTAATATAAGCCACCGAGAATAGTCAAATGTACTTTCCTGAATAAGATGAATGACATCCAGCACAAAAATATTAATGTATAAAGAGTATGATTTTATGGTGTTTGACACTATGATCTTGTTAACATGTTAATGTCACAATGATAGAAACAGAGTAAAATATCCACATTTCATTGCAGTTTTAAGTATTAAAACTAGATACTCTATATATACCAAAGCCGATAACACACCAGAGATAAGGTTTTTCATGGAATCACAATATAGTCATATGACATTATGGACATTAAATGACTATGAAGTAAAGATTAGCAAAAATATTATATATCATCTACTACTAATATTGTGAGGTAATCATTGATAAGCTCACAAATTTGCATTCAAAGCTTTGATATCAAGCTGAACATTTTTCAATTAGAATATGATTTATAAACCTATGATAATTTGTTCATGTTAATTTTCAAAGTCTTTACATTTTTAAAAGGAAATATTCTTATTCTTGTATCAGTAGACATTCACAGTGTAAAGTTACATTGTCCAAATAACTAATAATAATTCCAAGTGCTTTCCTGAAGTTTTTCTTCCACTGGAAAATCAGTGTGATATATATGCTAAGCAGTGCACTATAAATTGTGTAAAAATAAAAGTTTATTAAACTTATGAACTGTTTTTTGTTTCTACTATTTGGCATATATTTATAGCAGTGCTTAATCATAAAAGTTCATCTGCAAAATAAGTGTCACTGTGTACTTTAATTCTCTAACAGCAATGGCTAGATTGCTTGAATATGCAAGCATTGACTATATTAAATACTATGCATGTCATTTGAATTTTGTCTGTCCTGGAATCGAAACAGACACTATCTAAATAATATTGATGAAAAGTTCTTGACAGCTCTTCAATGACTACATTTAGACATATGTACATGGACAGAAGTTAAAAGCATTGTGTGGTGTTTTTTTTTTTTTGGTTTTTTTTTAAACATTGACAATTTTGAAACAGTTCCAATAGGTATATTAATGTATCAGTGATGTAATTGTTTTGTATTAAAAACCCTAAGTTTTGCATGTATTGTATAGATAATTCACTTTTGGTCAAATGTCAACAGGTTCAATACATTATAAAACAGGTAATTTGAAACCCAAAGAAGTATATGGTATGTAATAACTACCCCTCTGATACTAAAATCTTCAAGGAATGCAGAATTGCAAGTCTTCTCCAATTAAGAGAGAGACTTGGGCTTACAAGGGCTAGCAAGCTAGTGTTTTGCTACAGAATACTCAACACAGATGAATTGCATTAATATTGTTTACTCTGGTATTACTACCTGCCATGTACAATGCAAATCATGGCTTTTCTAAGAGCAGTGAAAGGCTATAACTGGAAGAAATTTTACACATCTTGCCTCAGAAACAAGTTTTTCTTTGAGATGATTTTTATGATATTTATATAATGGTTAAAGATTACATTACTTTTACAATTGCAGTGATCGTGGTGATAATATGAAATGAAACTCAATCAAGATAGAAACATTTTAATGCTGAACATTAATCTTTTTACCATTCCTGTTACTTTACAAGTCTATTTATAACAAATTTATCTTAACTGTTTTGAAACTACATGATGCCTGGTTGAAACTGTTTTGGGCAGCCATTTGCAGAAGATAAATTATCTTTGAATAATTAAGTTAATACAAAGTTACAAATGACAGGTTATTTATTTCTAACAAAGACAGGTTATTTATTTTTTACAAAGACAGATATTTTGTTTAACAATTTTACACTGACATATATCAATTGAAGTATCTTCAACCTTAGTTTTTATTAGAATACAAACATTCAGTCAGACAGTTTACACAAGACATGGAGCTTTAAGAAGCTTTAATTAAGTCAAAATCTGTAATGGACTGTCATGTCTCTACCACTATGTACTCCAAGACTGTGTATGGACATTTCCTTTCAACTATGCCTGGTGGTATCACTATTTGATTTCTAATCTAATGGTGAACACTCCAAAATAAATCAAGAGCCATGACAAGTACTCAAGATCCAACCATGAAATCACATATCTGTATATAAAGAAAATTTATCAGGAGTTGAAAGCAATAATAATTGGTCAGCTATAAATTTCAATCATTTTCATATTGTCATGAATAGAAAATAATATTGAAAAGGAAGAAACACTTCTTGGTGTCCTAGTTTTTGTAGATTTGCTTTGACAACTGATCTTTAAAAAATGTGATAGTGACTAAGTTCTTTTAACCATTTACTGAACATGATTTAACTAAAAAATATGACCCACTTACTTGAGAAAAATACTTTAAACAGTATTTAACATGAATCACGGATTTATATTACATTTATGTAATATAAATCCGTACATGAATTAACTACATATGTCATACTGTTTGTTTATTTAGCTACACTGTAATTATTTACAAAAACGAGAACATTATATGTTATACAATAATATTTATTTTTCATTAATGTAGTTTAAGTAGCTTTAAGTATATATTTCTTACCAAAACGATTTTACAGCAGAACATGCATGTGTATTTACATCGGATACCAGTTGACGTCTTTCATCTCACCACTTTCCTCAGTCTAAATATCTACAGGAGCAAATTATTTCATTGAATTTTATGACAATTTAAATTGGTTATATATATATTGGTTATAGCTTGACTGTTTGTGCTTTATAAAGATAATAATTATAAATAAATAATATTTTCAGTTTGAAGAAAATATATTCAACTAAAACACACTGATAATCATATTGAAACGTTTATCCGAAATATGCGCTGTCCGAAATTTCTAAACATTATATACTTCTGAGAGATAATCAGGTAGCGCTATAGAAAATTGATAAAATCAAATTCACCAGTCTGGTGTCAGATGCGAATGATGTTGTATCAAAAAACAAATTTATTAGATTTACATGGAAATGAAAATATTACAACATTTATTGGGATAAACTGAATTTGAAATGACACACCCACCTGAAGATTAAACGAAGTTGTCTTTCATTGATACTTGTTCACAAGATGAGACCATTTGCATTCCGTTACAAAACAAAAAACTCTGCCAATTTCCACATATCATTTGCTTTTCCATGTAAGTTTTACTTTCCCACCGGCATACAAGTATTACCCAATATAGATAAGCAATGTTGTTGATATTTGTTTGTACCCGGAAGTGCAAAATATCGTGAAATCTCGCAAGTCACATGACGAGACTTACATACCCTATTGAGGTCCTCCTAAGCCTCCTTGATACATTCCATATGACTGATCTGTAAGTATAACTTTCGTAAGAAATGATTTTTCACGATAATTTGATTTAAAATAGTGTTTGCGTGAATATATAAGTCTCTGATTTTACTGATTTGTTCAATGTTGAGGTGTGTCGGATACCCCAAGAATAAAAACATGTACCTTATGACTCTGTAGCATATGATTAAACATGACATAATAATATAGACAAAACTGAAAATGCAGATATGGAAATTACCGGTAAAATAATTACGTGAATGACTACACAATACAATATAAAAATATTTCGCTACTGCATGCATAATTACAATATCCTTAAAAATCATATTTTCGTACTATTTATTGACCATTAAAATTTGTAAGCCGACCATTAAGGCACTTGACTAAAATAGCTTAGACAATAATACAACTTTGTTAGACAATGGGATTTAATTTATGTTAACAATTATTATAATAAATTATAACAGAAGGCAAAATTGTTTCGAAAACAAAAATACACGTTTTGTAAATTGTGCCTCAAAGCACCTGTCCAGTGATAACTTGTCTAACAAAAACATGTTTAAAACAAATAAGAACATTTTGAAAGATATAACACACGTATGAACACATCTGCGGATGTTTCTAAATTCAAAATTTTACTATTTTATGTTTAAATGTTGAATTCTGCTTAAGCCGGTCCAAGGGGCGTGGATGGTAACTTGCACTTTCCAGTACCGTCCATGAACAGGCTCAATCAAACCGAGCCTGCAACATTTTCAATTTTGCCGTGTTGGGCTTTCTTTAGGGATTCTGTATTTATCTATTTTATGATCACATCCGTGTTATTCAAAATTTCACCATTTTCTTGTTAAATGTTGAATTCTGCTTAAGCCGGTGCTAGGGGGCGTGGACAGTAATTTGCATTTTCCAGTACCGTCCATGAACAGGCTCAATCAAACCGAGCCTGCAACATTTTCAATATTGTCGTGTTGGGCTTTCTTTAGGGATTCTGTTTTACTATATTTTTTTTGCCGTGTGGCGGCTGTAAAAAGTCTCCCCGTACATTTAATCAATGATGTTATATTTTCGATCCTTGAAGATCGTTCAGCAAGACATTATTGTTGTGCTTGTGGTATTTTTAGTTTCAACTTTTCGGCATTTTCTATTTGGTTGGTTCTAATATTCCTACTTGAATAATGTTGAATCACCCTTAGGATATGTTGCCTGCTTTTTAAATTTGTCTTTTGACGTCTTATCTGTGATACACAGGCTTCATAACCTCTGATCCCCTTTCAAAATTCCATTTTATTTAATTCTGCCCATTGTTTTCTCGTTTAGGGCACACGCTTTTTATTACTTGGGGACCATACGCCGCTTGTCATGGAATGGCACGGAAGTGCCACATTGAAGGTTCCATGATAACCGCCGTATGAACACATCTGCAGATGTTTCTAAATTCAAAATTTTAATATTTCATGTTTAAATGTTGAATTCTGCTTAAGCCGGTTCTAGGGGACGTGGACGGTAACTTGCACTTTCCAGTACCGTCCATGAACAGGCTCAATCAAACCGAGCCTGCAACATTTTCAATTTTGCCGTGTTGGGCTTTCTTTAGGGGTTCTGTATATATCTATTTTATGATCACATCCGTGTTATTTGTGCCGTGTAGCGGCTGTAAAAAGTCTCCCCGTACATTTAATCAATGATGTTATATTTTCGATCCTTGAAGATCGTTCAGCACGACATTATTGTTGTGCTTGTGGTATTTTTAGTTTCAACTTTTCGGCATTTTCTAGTTGGGTGGTTCCAATATTCCTACTTGAATAATGTTGAATCACCCTTAGGATATGTTGCCTGCTTTTTATCCCCCGCCGAAAAATTTCGGCGGAGGATATAGAAATAGTCTCCGTCCGTCCGTCCGACCTTCCGTCCGTCCTTCCGTCCGTCCGTCCGTCCTTCCGTCCGACATTTTTGTCCGGAGCATATCTCTAAAAGTATTTGAGTTATCAACTTGAAACTTCATAGGTGGATAAACCTCATTGAGGAGGAGTGCAGTGCACAAGAATGATAACTCTACCTTGCATGATTTTTGAGTTATTGCCCTTTGTTATTTTTCAAAATTGATTTTTGTCCAGAGCATAACTCCAAAAGCCTATGAGATATTAACATGAAACTTCATAGGTGCATAGATCTCACTCAGGAGGTGTGCAGTGCACAAGAATGATAACTCTACCTTTCATAATTTTTGAGTTATTGCCCTTTGTTATTTTTCATACCTAATTTTTCACCTGAGTGGAGCATAACTCAAAAAGTGTTTGAGATATCAACATGAAATGTCATAGGTGGATAGATCTTATTGAGGAGGAATGTTGTGCGCAAGAATGATAACTCTTCCCTATACAATTTTTGAGTTATTGCCCTTTGTTTTTTTCATGCTATTTTGTCCAGAGCTTATCTGAAAAAGTATTTGAGGTATCAACTTGAAACTTCAAAGGTGGATGGATCTCATTGAGGAGGAGTGCAGTGCTTAAGAATGATAACTCTACCCTGCATTATTTTTGAGTTATTGCCCTTTGTTATTTTTCAAAATTAATTTTTGTCCAGAGCATAACTCAAAAAAGCCTTTGAGATATCAAAATGAAACTTCATAGGTGCATAGATCTCACTCAGGAGGTGTGCACTGCACAAGAATGATAACTCTACCTTTTATAATTTTTGAGTTATTGCCCTTTGTTCTTTTTCATACTTAATTTTTCAATTCAATTTTTTTCTCAAAAAGTATTTGAGGTATCAACTTGAAACTTCATAGGTGGATAGATTTTACTGAGGAGGGATGCAGCACACAAGAATGATAACCTACCCTGCATTATTTTTCAGTAATTGCCCTTTGTTATTTTCAGCCATCAGTATTCACATAAGTTTCAAATCTGTAATCACTATAGCCATCAGTTTTCATTACCAAAAGACCTCTTAAAATTGAATTATTCCGCTCTACTACATATACATTCTTCCAATGAGCAAACACATTCGGCGGGGGATGGCCATGTTGACATGGCTCTTGTTAAATTTGTCTTTTGACGTCTTATCTGTGATACGCAGGCTTCATAACCTCCGATCCCCTTTCAAAATTCCATTTTATTTAGTTCCGCCCATTGTTTTCTCGTTTAGGACACACGCTTTTTATTACTTGGGGACCATACGCCGCTTTTCATGGAATGGCACGGAAGTGCCACATTGAAGGCTCCATGATAACCGCCGTATGAACACATCTGCGGATGTTTCTAAATTCAAAATTTTACTATTTCATGTTTAAATGTTGAATTCTGCTAAAGCCGGTTCTAGGGGGCGTGGACGGTAACTTGCACTTTCCAGTACCGTCCATGAACAGGCTCAATCAAACCGAGCCTGCAACATTTTCAATTTTGCCGTGTTGGGCTTTCTTTAGGGATTCTGTATTTATCAATTTTAAACTTCATGTCTGCTGTGGACGTCCGATACATCTGATAAATCGGGTATTGATTGACAGTGTTGGATTAGACAAGAATCGATAGAATGAAAACGATGTAGGTGTTTGTTATAATGTTTATTCTGCCATACGTCTATCAGTAAATTTAAAATTTGTCTGTCTGGTGATGACGGTACGAATCTGACCAACCATTTGAGTTCTGAAGCTTAAGGTCCTTTAGAATGGTTATTGTACTAGAAATCTTTCGCAGATATTCTTCTTGCTGCTTGCACTAAACCATGTATTCAGTTACATCGAGCTGTGAACCAATGTGCAAGCAAGTCTGAGAAACTTTTGCCAGTCTTTGTTACAATCCGGTACTATTGAGATCTTTCATTGACATTCAAAATCAAAAGATGTCACGTATGCTTTTATTTTATGAAATACTGAATCGTTTTTGCCTGAATCGATACAACGAAATTGGTATAGATGTTTGACTAAAATCAATCAATGGAATCGAATGGATGTGGATGTTCATTATGAGGAACATTTTGATGATGGTCAAGTTCAGTATATGCTTTGCCTAAGAAGATGATAAAAATTCATCATTCGATAATGAAAAGGTATAATTCTTTTTGTACCAAAACGTATTGGTTAATTAAGGCAAGTTATTAACTTGCTACATTAAACTTAACATGTTCCTTTCAAAATGCATTCTTTTTGTATAAAATGTGATTAAAAAATAGGGTTGTTTTACATTTCAATATCTTTAACATTTTGTTTAATTCAATTGTATTGATTGTCCTTTTTTGCTAGATAGCAAAGTTGAAATTGCCAAAGATTAAGTAAATGCCTTTCATGCTAAATATTATTACACGGTCTTGGTTCTTAACGTCATAACTATCGCGAGTAGACGAAAGATAAAAAGTGGCACATTTGAGGGTAAGTTAAATTTTACTTTCAGAAGCATCAATATTAAGAAACGTACCTTGTAGGATAAATCACATTTAAGCTTAATTTTTCCAGTACTATTTCTAAAAAAAGGGGAAAATTGCGCTCTTTCTCATACAGCTTAAATATTTAAAATGTTTTGTAATTTATAATGGACACCAAGCAATGCTATGGGTTATTATCCTCTTATTGAAAGCAAAACTAGCTTGAAACATAGCTTGAAACGTTAAGGCGATTGATATGATTTAAATCAAATAACAAAGTTACACAATAGCCCATTTTTAAAAACAAAAATATGTTGTTATGGGCTTTCATGGTGATTTCGCTTGTGTCTCAATAATTTTAGAATAAAGTTAAATAATCTCGATATTGTCTTAGACACACAAGAAAAAAATCAGTCAAACAATTCTTATGTTAGAATCTTGGAAAAGAGAAACACGTATATCTGATAGTAGGGAATTGATTATCAGCTGCATAAAGCGAACGCTTAATGAGTTATAAGAGAATTTCTTCATGAGTTAATTGATTTTCTTATATCAATCAATGAGTTTTAATTGCAGAGACCTTCATTCATTAACTATTCCCGTCAAAAACTCTAAAAGAAGACTTTATCCATTCATTATTTTTAAATTGTCATTTTAGCAATCACAATCTCAGATGTCAGTTTTGTCTTATGAATCACTTCGTGTTTTAGTTAGTATATAGTGTTAGTGTTTGTTTGTTTGTTTGTTTGTTTCATTTTACGCCTTTTCCCAACAGATTTCAGTAATATAGGTGGGTTGTTTCCTAACCATCGTTCCTGGAGAGTTACACCAGTACTAGACTACTTTCCTCCGAGCTAAACTACCAAAGCATCTCCTGGGGATCAAACCCACGCCAGAGAAATAACTGGATTAGAAATCATCGACTCTAACCCCTCGACCACGGAGGCGGTTACATATCTTGTAAAAGTGTGTAAAGGTGAACGGAGAAGTTTCGCAGGCTAATCGTGCATTCGAGTCGGTATATTGTTTAAATCTACTTTGAAAATTCTCGTGCAATTTGAACCGATTCAAGAAGTATCAAAATACCTTAGCACGTTATGATAGATAAGCTGATTGAGTTTGACTTAATGAGATATTTCGAATTTACTGAAAACACAGCAAATAAAATATAGTAAAACAGAATCCCTAAAGAAAGCTCAACACGACAATATTGAAAATGTTGCAGGCTCGGTTTGATTGAGCCTGTTCATGGACGGTACTGGAAAATGCAAATTACCGTCCACGCCCCCTAGCACCGGCTTAAGCAGAATTCAACATTTAAACATGAAATGGTAGAATTTTGAATTTAGAAACATCCGCAGATGTGTTCATACGGCGGTTATCATGGAACCTTCAATGTGACACTTCCGTGCCATTCCATGAAAAGCGGCGTATGGTCCCCAAGTAATAAAAAGCGTGTGCCCTAAACGAGAAAACAATGGGCGGAACTAAATAAAATAGAATTTTGAAAGGGGATCAGAGGTTATGAAGCCTGCGTATTACAGATAAGACGTCAAAAGACAAATTTAAAAAGCAGGCAACATATCCTAAGGGTGATTCAACATTATTCAAGTAGGAATATTGGAACCACCCAACTAGAAAATGCCGAAAAGTTGAAACTAAAAATACCACAAGCACAACAATAATGTCGTGCCGAACGATCTTCAAGGATCGAAAATATAACATCATTGATTAAATGTACGGGGAGACTTTTTACAGCCGCCACACGGCACAAATAACACGGATGTTACAATAAAATAAAGTAATTTAAAAACAGAATCCCTAAAGAAAGCTCAACACGACAATATTGAAAATGTTGCAGGCTCGGTTTGATTGAGCCTGTTCATGGATGGTACTGGAAAATGCAAATTACCGTCCACGCCCCCTAGCACCGGCTTAAGCAGAATTTAACATTTAAACATGAAATGGTAGAATTTTGAATTTAGAAACATCCGCAGATGTGTTCATACGGCGGTTATCATGGAACCTTCAATGTGACACTTCCGTGCCATTCCATGAAAAGCGGCGTATGGTCCCCAAGTAATAAAAAGCGTGTGCCCTAAACGAGAAAACAATGGGCGGAACTAAATAAAATAGAATTTTGAAAGGGGATCAGAGGTTATGAAGCATGCGTATCACAGATAAGACGTCAAAAGACAAATTTAAAAAGCAGGCAACATATCCTAAGGGTGATTCAACATTATTCAAGTAGGAATATTGGAACCACCCAACTAGAAAATGCCGAAAAGTTGAAACTAAAAATACCACAAGCACAACAATAATGTCGCACCGAACGATCTTCAAGGATCGAAAATATAACATCATTGATTAAATGTACGTGGAGACTTTTTACAGCCGCCACACGGCACAAATAACACGGATGTGACAATAAAATATAGTAAAACAGAATCCCTAAAGAAAGCTCAACACGACAATATTGAAAATGTTGCAGGCTCGGTTTGATTGAGCCTGTTCATGGACGGTACTGGAACATGCAAATTATCGTCCACGCCCCCTAGCACCGGCTTAAGCAGAATTCAACATTTAAACATGAAATGGTAGAATTTTGAATTTAGAAACATCCGCAGATGTGTTCATACGGCGGTTATCATGGAACCTTCAATGTGACACTTCCGTGCCATTCCATGAAAAGCGGCGTATGGTCCCCAAGTAATAAAAAGCGTGTGCCCTAAACGAGAAAACAATGGGCGGAACTAAATAAAATAGAATTTTGAAAGGGGATCAGAGGTTATGAAGCCTGCGTATCACAGATAAGACGTCAAAAGACAAATTTAAAAAGCAGGCAACATATCCTAAGGGTGATTCAACATTATTCAAGTAGGAATATTGGAACCACCCAACTAGTAAAGGTCACAGACCCAATCTGTGTTTGAGCTGGTTCATTAAAGTGACCACTATTGTTAACTATGTGTTCTCGTACCATAAGAATCGGCCTTAGCTGTTTCAAACTGTAGAAGTTCATAAAAGTATTTGAGAAATGAAATTAAAACCATTTTGCAGCATTATTTACTACCGTTAATTAATTCTCACACACAATACGCTCTGCTTTTTAAGAACAGACATATAATTTAGTTTCATAATGCCTATATAGTATCAATATGAAATACGACATTGGTGTTTTTCTCAAATCTTATAGCATAAAATTTTTATTTTAACAGCATTCAATACATGCCAAGTTAAATATATCTATTATATGTTATTAAATAAGTGATTTGATATTGGCCCTATTATTTGTCCGAGGGCAGTCGTATTGGCCGAAGGCCGAGGGCCATTACGACTGACCTGTGGACATATAACAGGGCCAATATCAAATCACTTATTTATTGACAATTTTATTAAATAACTACAAGTACTTGTAATATTTCACATTTAATCCTCGGATATTTTTTCTTATTTAATTCTAACATATTTTAATTATAACAAAGAACAACTGTAAAAATTACTACATTTTATCAGTTTGTTTGGAAAACCTACATTTTGGAACTTATATTGTACATGTACAACAAAATGTCAGACTGTTAATGTTTAGAAACTGAAAATATTTTGTTTTATTTATACAACCTGTTGGCGTCTACACATAGGCCGAGTTAAAACAAAATGGCTGCCATTTCTCAGTTTCTTGCAGAAATTTATATCATTTTTTTTGGCCCTGATTTATTAGCCAATCAAATTACTTCAAATGCGGGAATAATATCTATATCAAAATATATAAAGTGATATAGATATTAGTGATGGAAATCGGATGAAATTTGTCCCAATCGATCATCGGTTCAGTCGGATGGGACATAATCGATAACTTTTCGAATAAAGTCGCGTTGAAAAGAAATAGGGAAAAAAAGTAGGGAAAAATAGGGAAAAAAAGTAACATGAACTTCATTTAGCACTTTTTAACACAGTTTTCACCTTATATAGTCATAATTTTACAAAATAAATTTTAATTTTCAAAGGATGTCAAATAATAACATTCACATCACATTATATTACTATTGTTTACATCACATATTGATCCTGTTCATCTCCCGAGATGATACTTTTGCGATCGGCAAAGAAAATTACCGTCAGAATTAATTCCCTTTGATACTTTAAACATTTTCGACGACGCCGCGGAACAATTTTTTGTGAATCGATTATTGTCGCTTTACATAACAGTAACTGATTATCGGCGACTTGCGACAGTCGGAACATCACTAATAGGTATTGGCTCTGTTTTAAGGCAGGTCATTGTGATATTGAACGTGGCAGGTGCTTTTTTATAGGACTTATAACGTATAGTTATTTAATAATAATATATTATATTATCATATATATTGTAACTTATACAATACAAATCTCATCTGTACCCAATACGCTGTTTGTTTAAATGTTTCCTCGCCAAATCGAGTTTAAATTTATTTAAAGCAAAATAATCCTTTTGCAAATTTTACAATCTAAAGTCATTTTAAATTTCACGGCCTAATGCATTTTTAAAATGTTTACACCTTTCATATAGTTCAGCATTTCTCTGTCAAAACACAGTATCACTATACTTATTTCATGAAAAACAATTATAATGAATGTTTCTTTCAGTGAGTTGCTTGGGAAATGATTTTATGCAAACAACAGAGGAAATGTCTAAGATGTTGTGTGAATAGTGTTGCTTTTGGTAAAGTAAGAAACTAGTCTGTATGTTTAAATGAGGAAAGATTAAGCATCTTCTATGACATTAAACAGATTATCGGAAACACTGGATATATATGAAGTGGAACTTTTCTCTTTTGCGTAAAATATTACAACTCATATTCATATTTTTATCTGTCATAAAATAGCCACTAAAAGCATTGTCATTGTGTGGATGTTTATGGAAGGCTGTCGATTTTATTTCCCTTGTCAAATTGCTGGATAACATAACTTTGTCTGCAGTTATATTGTATCCTTTAATATATAATTTTTTCATAAAGCCATCAACGATCTAATGTAAAAATATTTTTTATGATTCATTCTCACGCCATATGATAATTTCATTTTAATTATCCTACGTAAATCTTCCACTGATTAGATATTTAGTCTTTAATTCATTAAATATACAATGCCTGCGGAATGCAAATAAAGCATATTTTTTTTAGCAATTGCATGCATAGCTTCCGATTTAGGTGCAAACGGAATTCGTTAAGGATTTTGGATATTTTTTTACCTTCTTTTATTTATTTATTTATTTATCGTTTCGAAATATTAACTGAATTTTTACTTGTTCACATTAATTTTACTAAATAATACTACATGTTATTCTAAGAATCAACCCAAATCTTGTCTTCAAAAGGGTTTAAAGCTGCAGGTTTACTGTAGGCATAAACAAACGCTTTGTGGTTTCTGCAATAGAAACGAAAGACTACAACACTGTAAAAAGTATGATAATTGTGAGCATCTTACAAGTCATGTATAATATCCTTGTCCATATCAAGTGTTAAGTGTGAATATTTTGAATACTGTGTTAGACCCTATGTAAATTACTTATAATAATAGTAATCTTTTTGGGATAATTTAAACATGTAAAGAACCACAATTTTTCATTTAAAAAACTGCGACGATTCTACTAAGCATTGGGTAAGCAATAGATCCTGTGAAGGAACATATCTTATTATACTTTTAACAAACAGCTTAAATTGACATTAAATATACGTAAAAAAAGATGTATGCCATGAATGTGCTTAGTATTTAATTCACTTAAACTGTATGAAAAATAAACCTAACGATCCTGAAAACTTCAACCTTAACAAGAAAAGTAAAAAAGCGGCTTTTCAGGAACAAATAAAGGATATTTCTAAAATGGTTATTTATTTTGATTTAAAAAATGTTCTTAATTGCCTAGATCCAATAATCGAAATTTCTTTTATAAAAGAAAGGTCAATGTTTACAATTTACCGCTCATTGCTCTAAGAAAAGGAAAGTATACAACGCAGTATAATGTTAACATACCACTGAAAGAGGAGAAAATGAGATTGCTGCTACCTTATGTAAAGTTTTAAAGGAAATCATGAATGAAAACATATAATACTGTTGCCAGACTTTGGGACTAAGACGGTAGTTTGCACTCGACAGTACCGTCCATGAACAGGCTCAATCAAACCGACCTTGCAACATTTTCAATTTTGCCCTTTTGGACTTTCTTTAGAGATTCTTATTTTCTCTATTGTGTATACCACAAAACCGTAATTCTATGATGACCCTCGTTTCAGGCACTTCCAAACATGAAGACCGTTACAAGAAAATTTTGTACTTCTTGACATTTATTTATCCAGAAAATTGACAATATTTATAGCCACGTTGAATAAGGTCTTATTAGATAAGTGATATATTTAGCCATTTGAGTTAAGTAAGGGTAATGCACAGAATACGTAAATATGATTTTAGAGGTTTTCTAGCCAACTGCAGAAACTGTTTTTAATTACAAAACGTCTTGCAAATCCGTTCACACTAATCAAATTACAAACTTTATTTAGTGAAATACAAAACCACTTTCGTGGGTGAAAAAAATAAAGAGGTATTCTTTCACAAAACTGACAACTCGTTTAGACGGAGTACAAGAAAAATATATACCCCTCAGTAGATCTGTACTCTGTTGCACGCCATCCTGAGATATCTACAGAAAAGAAATTAGACAATACCATTATGCTCACTTATATGCCAAAAGAAGAGCAAGAGTGATATAGCATGTAAGTTATAACAATTCCTTTCTTAGGAAACAGTTGGACGAGGCACTAGCGTATGACAGCGATATATTCATTACAAACTATACAAAATAGAACATAATCGCATTATGAGAATGTGTTACTCTAGTGTGTCCTGTTTTAAATCTAAGAAAACCACCTGATCATGACGGTTCACAAAAATAGAAATGGCGACACGTTTTGTTTGTAAGATATGGCTTTGTCCCAATTTCAGCTTAAATGATATGTTAACTTGTTGAAGCTTTCAAAATAATTTTTGGTAGTGGTTGTTCTAATGGTCAAGTTGTGAAAGATTCCAAAGCCAAGTCATGTACTTTTTCATGTACCAGAAACAAAGAATATTTTAAGTGCTTAGTCGAAATAATTAAGCGTGAACGCTTTGACCAATTGAACATACTTTTGTTGCTGTTGTTGTTGTTGTTGTATTTTTGCAGACATGTTATGACGTTATCGTGAAAAAAAATCAGTTTTGTGATAACTTTTTATATTAAAACAAATATTTTCGATCCGGTCTAAACCGTTTTCTCAAGATCGGCGAATACAAGAGATAATATAAATATCTAAAATTTAAGAATAAGTGAAACTTAAGATGCTTAATGTGCATAACGCTTTATATTTGCTATCTGCGGGATGTAAAAGAGTTTTTTTTATATTATTACAAAAATGATTATGGTATAGACTATTTAGATTGAAAGAAATTTGTCAGTATTTTTTTAACGAACGGATCTTTCAAGAAACGACCATATGGTTATTAAAATAACATAATGTTAGTTTTTGTTTTAACTTATTTATTAAAATATTTCATCAGACATTTGTTTATACACTTTAAATAGCAGGTGAATATAATTTAGGGAGCTTTTTTGTATATTATTCAAGTGTGTTTTCTATTTTGACATTTAACCGAAACTCATAATATTAATTAAGATAAATAACAAAAATATGCATATGTCACTAGTAAAGCATCTACTTTTTTAACTCATGAAATCGACAGTTTAAACTTGAAATAGTTTATAGATTGAAATTATACAGAGAAATGCAGTTCACATTTAAGATTCTATATTTGAATAACAAAAAGATTCCATTAAAACAGAGAAAAGAGAAATCCCTAAATAACGCCCACAATGACGACATTGAAAATGCTGCAGATTCGATTGAGCATGTTCATGCAAAATACCATCCATGTTAGACAAGAGAAGATGTTTTCCTTGACACAAGCGTCTCATATAAAGATAGTGCCGCTGCATACCCTTTTTATGAATATTTTTATCTGTGTTCACGAATTACCAAATTAAATATATGAGATCAGATATTGTTATCATTTAAATAAATGAACTTATTTGACAAAGTTGCACTAGTATTTTACAAATGTTATGATATTAACCCATGCCTTAATAAATCACCATCTCTATCTCTACCTATCTCGTCATGATCAAATTGTTCTTCTTAGATGTAGAATTAGACATAACAAAGTTACACATTCTTACATTATAACAGGAGAGGATGCTCCATTTAGTATAGGTTGCAATGAATATTTTAGTGTCAAACAATCCCTTCCTGAATGCCATGATCTTGTTAATTTTCGTAATAGATTTTATAGCGACTCCATTTACATGATTTAGATAACTTTTTGCCCCCGTTCCATCAAAAATCGTTATCATTTATTGAAAGAAAGGAAAGTTATATCTTACTAACACACTTGTATCAACACTTTTTAGGCCTACTTATTAAATTATTTGTCGCGGTATGACCAGCAATTTGTCAATGTCGCCGTTAAACCCAAAAAAACAAACAAAAATCATTCATATCTGTAAGAATTTTGACAAAAAGAGATTACTGTGTCCTCGAACCCTCTCCTGTGTTAATTTGGGTGTGTTGCCGATGGTTCCGTTTACTGGGTTGTGTTTTAAAGTTTTGCTTTCATTGAACCCGCTTTTCCTTGCCTATCTTTGTTTTATACTTGATTATGTTCTGAATAAAACGTATGTGTAATGAAGAAGACGAGAACTTTTCTGTGAGAATTAAATGACATAACCTGTCAGCTATGATTTTCTTAATATTAATCTATATTTTTAACTGGATAGGAAGAATATTGAAATGCTGCTACTTATGTGTTTTGTTTTGTTTTTTATATCGTGTTTTATACAAATTTATCTTACTGCAGTATAAATGTTACCTTTTAATATGTACAATAATTTCACTAGTGGCAACCTAAATATCATCACTAATCAAACAACGAATGCTATTACTTAATATATAACGTAACGTGAACCACGTAACTGTTTGCAAAGCGTGTCTTGAAAAGGATATTAAACCCGTTTTCACTCATAGTTTTAGATTTGTATATACATATAACGTATTTATAATCGAGTAACTTGCAACATACAGCGAATGATGTTTATAATTCACATTTTTGTGCACGTTAGTTGTTTGAAATAAAAATGCATTTATTAAAGAAAAATCATCTAAGAAAAATATGCTCTCACTGTCTTTTGTTAAAGTTATAATTCACAGACAGTTTTCTTATTTTTTACCCATTCAATTTACAATGTCAACAAAAAGGCGGTAAATTGGTCTTGGATTCACGGAAAGTTTCGTCGAGTGATGTCTTATTATTCCCTTATTCCAATTTAAGGCAAGAGTAGAAATACGGTAACGTAATTATTCCTGTCTGAATGATCTCAACGAAATAATAGAAATTTGATTATACATTATATAAAATGAATGCTTAATAAATTAGATGAGAACTTCTTTCAGAGAGTATCGATTACTTATAGCAATCAATGAAAATTGTCAAACAATATTGTCAAATTGTCAATAATTGTCAAACAATTATTTTACATTTAATATGTTTGCAAATTATTGAATCAGATGTTTAACTTATAAAATGTTTTTTTTGTCCTTCTCTTTCCTAATAGATAACCCCAATCATTATTACACTTCCATCGTTATTACTGATTTTAGTAAATTGCAAAACATATATTCAATTACTCCAAGATTTCAGATCGTATTTTTCTAATTCGATTACTTTAACATTTTCAGGACATACGCAATGTCAAAAGGAAACAATGGGAAACCCAGGCAAAGAATATTAAACAGAAACGTGATAAAGTTAATTAAAATTGATATTATCTTGTTACAACATTCTAAATGTTTACACTAATGATACAAAATGACATGATACAGAATAATACAGAGAAAGCAGACATGTAAAGTAACATGAGCAGAATTCGGGGATTTCATTCAATACAAAAGTCATTTTTAAAACCTATTAAGCTTTATCCACAATGCATTTGTGCTATAACTGTAAAGATTCCATCAATTGTAAAGGCATTAAAATTTGAAACGTTGTTTTTCATTAAAGCGAAAAATATGCTCGTGCTGCTTAACGACTCGTTGGTTTCACACAGCTGTCATTTCCAAGCACAATAAAGATTAATAAACCCTCTTTTCTCAAACGAATATTGACATTTATGAAGAATTGTGATAGGAGAATTTGTATATAGAATACCTTAATCAATATTTGCAGACATTTACTTCCTTATGAATTTTGCCTAAATACGTCATTTTATGTTTGTGATTTTTAACATAAAGAAATATTTAAAACTAAGAGTAGTTCTTTTTTAATGGTACATCAACATTGTTGTATTCAGGCTATGTTGTCAAGGTTTCAAGATGGCACAGGTTAATCACATAGTGATGTCTAATAATGCGCACAGACTCTCTCAGTTATGCGAGAAATAAGATGCTACTATGTTACTAATTTGAATTAAAAAGTTTAAACATAATTATGAAATTTTGATTTTTAGCTGTATAGAACGGACGCCAAATATATTACATGAAACATTTTCAAAAATTATTGAATCAGATGTTTAACTTATAAAACTTCTACAAAGCCGCATATTATTTTTACATGTTCTAGTGTTGTGATATTTTCTTGGCCTTCGGCATCATTGATTCCAACTCTTTCTACATGTTGAAAATTGAGTACCGCTTGAGGGATTGAGAGATATTGCACTTTTTATTATCTCTTACGAACAGACTGAATCAAACCGTATCTGTAATTTTCATGCAAATTTGTTGTGAATAATGCTTACACTTTATCCAGGTTTTTATTGAGTTATAAGCATATTAATAAATTATTAAGTTTGCGCCACTAAGTCTAGAAAGAAAGAATACTTTAGATGAATAAACAATGTTTGTATAATTCATTAATTTTGACAATGTGTCATATTGGTTATTCTTTTCTGCCTTCACTGAGTTTTATGATATTTGATTAAATTTGTATTCAAGTATAGGAAGCTGTAGTATTTTGAACCAGACAGGTTGGTTTTAAGTTAGTTTTTATTTTTAAGCAAAAGCTTTACTATGAACTGATACTGTTTGCAACGGAGGCTTTAACGATTATTAAAAAAAAACATGATTAATGTCATTGAGCACATAACTAGGACAATAACCTGTCCTGTTTTTGAGAAGTCAAACAAGCAGTGAACGGAATAATATCATGCTATGGTCATTAATAACTTTAGTGGTCATTCAAATATTGTTTTTGCCTTAGCAACATTTATCTAAAACATCAACAAAGGTATCATAGCTCAGTGTACTATTTTATTACGATACTGTATGTAAAATATGATAAACAAGATCATTATGGTAAGCCGGCGCTCAACGAATGCAACCCCCACGTGACCCAATGTAACAATGACTAAGTATATACTAAAATGAAATTCTTGCAGTAATTTTGAGAAATAACATTTATTTGATTTAAGGTCATTGTCAAATGATGCCTTTTCAGCTTTATTAGGTGCGGAAACTAAATAGAACCAACGACAGCGGTGATGGTGAGGAGGGGTTTGAAGTCTTTGACCAAAACAAGTTCGCTGCTTACGCCCAGGAAAAAAAGCTAAAAACAAAACAAAAACAAACATGTTATCCCACTAAATATGTTAACGTATTTGATGTTTAAAATGCTTAAGTAGAAAGACAATGTCTCATGTCTGACAATATGAAACACCTAACGGCAGAAATACATTTCCCTGGTGTAAAAAATAAAGCACATTGATAAATGGGCACTTAGCAAGTAGCAAGTATTAACATTGTTAAACCGGAAATACATTCACGGTAGTCTACTTTCAAATTGGCATATTTCATTTATCAAATAAGAATGTTATACTAAAGCAATTCAACATGATACACTGCCTTTATGAATACTAATATATTATAAATTATATAGAAAAAGAAATAAAAGGAGTTTTCATGCTGTTAAAGTGATAAATCATATAACTGAAAATTGATAACACGGACATTTGAGAAGATCATACAAGCGATCATAAAATAAGATATTTTGTGGAACAAAAAAAATCCAATCGACATCGCCTGTCTGTTTAGGTATTCTGCAATCTTTAAAAAAGAAAGTGACGAGAATTCAAAAGCTAAACAACACAAAATTAACATATTTTCTTATTCAATTAATTCATCTGTCTGGACATTTTGGCATTCGGACGTAAACCAAACAATATTTTGCTGAATACTAAACAATCACTTAAGTGTCATCCTTTCGGGTTAAGAGTGCCTATACCACTTTTGTTATTACAAGATGGAAGCAAAAGAATATTTATTTCGCATTATTTGTCCGCAACTTTCAAAATGGCCGCCATATAAATTAAAACATTTGTAACTCATTCAGTCAAAATTTAGTAAAGAGCTGAAACTTACACCATAGCATGTACAAAAAAATAAAATCTTATAAAATTCTGCTTTCATACCTATTCACAATCCAAGATGGCGTCCAATATGGCCTCCGATTTTAAACTGTTATATTATTTTTAAAGTATAATTTGTGGCACAATATATTTATTTCTATAAAAAAAGTGCTGTAATATATCAGCAATTAAATAAAAGTATGTAAATCACAATGAAAGTAAAAGATTTTTTAAGATTATGTCTAAAACTATCTTTATAAAAATCAAAACAAAAATCTCATTTTTTTATATTTCTCTAATTCTGATTTCTTAATCCTAATACAAAATTCAAAAAGTTATTTTGTTTCTTATTTGACATTCAATTTACAATAGAATTAGTTTTAAAAAAAATGTAAGAAAACGTAAAATATGTAGGTTTTATATTTTGTCAAAGTGGATTGGGTAAATCTATTGGTGCTTATAATAGAAAAACAACAAAATATAAACTGGTAAGTTTTTTCTTCGCTTTTTTCCTATTATAACGTATTCTTTATTGGACGAATGTATTTTTGTCTTCCTTTGCGTAAAGTGGGTGAGCTAAAAAATCAATAAATGCACGTAACTAGCATGTGTATACATACTTTCAGTTATTAAATTTGGTTGCGTGATATTACTTGTTTCAATATCTTTGATATTATTTATTAATGATTGTTCATTTTGAATAGATATTAGGCGACAATTAATCAACAAACGGGCTTTAAATATAAAATTGGCTTTAAAGCTAACACTATGAGATAATTATTTTTGCATTCGACATCTTAATATAGTAAATATAAGGCTATTGTCACATCATCTCATCTATGTGTAGTGAAAAAGATATATCAATGATATCGCCTGAACTACATATAAAGATTATATGAAATAACTGTTTCTATCAATTATTTATATCTCTTTTTTATATCAATAAGAGGGCAATGATGACCCTAGATTACGTACCTAAGATCTATTGTTGCAAAAAGATCATAATTCGTTAAAAAAGGTAAGTAATAGGGTCTTATTGGGTGCATCAATTTTGTCAAAACATACATGATTTGTGAAATACTTGTATTCGGATGCTTTAAAATATCAGCTCAATATCTAGTTTCTCATAACTGTTTCACATGAGAGGACTTAAATAACTATTTTCCTATATGAGTCCATATAAACTAAGTGATCTCCGGTGCATGATAAATTATGACCATCTTGTCCATGATTCATCAAATATTTGTAGAGTATCACAAGGTTATAATGATACATTATTAATGTCTATTCTCAGAGTACTGTAGTTTTAGAGAAAACAAATTTATAACACAGGTCTGTGTTAATTAAGTGATACCCATTTCAAAGCCGTTTCATACTGCAGGAGCATCATACAAATTTGTACATTTTATATCATTCTACATCCCAAATGTCTTAGTTCTAGTCATGGTACTTTAACAATAGACGTTTAAATGTGTTTTCCTATACAAGTCTATACACCTGCAAGGTTAATTCAATATGTTAAAAAAGACACAAGATCATGCTTTATGGTTAGTATCTATGTGCATTCTGCTTTTTGAGAATACTATCTTTAAATGTTTAAATGTAAAATCTATGTTCACTAAATGACGCAAAGAGCGTTTAATGTAACTTTTAAAGGGGGCTGCTCTACTTAGTAATATGTTATGTTGAATATCTAAGCTTTAAATCATACACATGCAGTCTCAAATGGCTTTCCCTTGAATGCTACTTATGTTTGCATAGACTTAAACTGTCTTAAAATCTTCTCCGAAACTACAGTGCCCAGAGCATAAAATATCATTTCACATCACCTTAAGATACTATAAAATATAATGAATTATTGGCATACGATCAAAATCACTTAGTAAATATGGACTCATCTGATATAGAAAAAAGGCTATGTGAGTTTTCTTCTGTGAAACAGTTCTGAGTGCATGTTTCTATAAGATGATAACTGTATGTGGTGAAAAAAATGATACTCCTTACATGATCTTATCTTACTTATGGCAATTTAATTTTCCTACAGTAGATCTAGCCTTGTTTAATGTGGACACTGAAAGACAGACAGTTTATATTTCAAATCATCAGCAACTGTGTGAGGGTCAAGCGATACTATTGATACCTCTATTTCACTACACATAGATGATATGATGTATCAGTTGTCTTAGTTTTACTTTGTATCTTTTCAAAATACCATGTCTAGATATGTTATTCTATTAACAGTTCTAATTCAATAATGCTTAATTTCAATGATATGAAAATAGATATAACTTTGATACTGTTACAAAGCTCCAGTAAGACTATGATATCAAATGCAAAATTCATTTGATTTGTCTCATTGTGTAAGATTGAAAGCAATTTTTATCTTTTAATAAGAAATTGTGCAGGAATTAATTGCATTCGTAAAATTTGACAACATTTAACACATGTTTAATTGATGTATATTCGGTTTACTATCGTAACAATTAAAGGGCGATATTAAGAATATTGAAACAGGTTATATCATGTACACAAATGTTATAACTGAATGTATACACATGACTGTCTGTGCCTTTATTGATACTTTTAGCACACCCTCTAGAATAGAAGGAAGACAAAATACATTTATACAAAACAACTTTTGAACATTGAACATTTGAATAAGAATTCATAGAAAAAATCAACAAAAGCAAAGAAATGTAACTTACAAACTTCGTTGTTTATGTTTATCAGTTATCGAATAAATTGACCCCACCCGCTTTGACAAAATATAAAACCTACAGATTTTATGTTTTTGTTACATTTTTTACAATAAACACATAGTGTTAACTGAATATCAAATACACTATAAGTAACAAAGTAACTTTCTAAAATTCATAGACTTATGTTAGTGAAAAGAAATAATATGTTAATATGTTAGTTAAAGAAAACCATGTTAGTGAAATATATAAATATTAGTACTTTATTAAAAATATTTTAAAGATATTTTTGACAAAAAAAACTGAAAAAATTGACTTATATTGTGGTTTATATATAATTTGATTTTTTGTGATATATATAATTTGATTTTTTGTGATATGTTTAACTTTTTTTATTGAAATACGCATATTTTTTGCAACATATTATACTACAATAGATATATCAGTTTGCATAAAATCGGCGACCATATTGGACGTTATCTTGATTTCTTAAGGAATACAAAAGCGTAATTTTTAAAAATTGGAATTTTTGTAAATGGGAAACTTTACATATGCTTTGGTGTAAGTTTCAGGTCTGTACAAAATTTTTTACTACATGAGCTACTATGTACGTCAAATTTATATGGCGGTCATATTGAAAATAGCGGCCATCTTGAATGAGAAGAGATATTTTGGGCCTTCTTCATTTTTGAAATTTGAAAAGTTCAATGATGATTTTCTGAAAGTTTCATGCTTGTATCACCATTTGCACTATTTTGACTGCGGAGTCCTTATTACCCGCCCCACTATAAGGAATTGTATGAGGTTTAATAAAATCTCAGCATTAAAAATATATTTACTTTCTCAAATGCACAAATTAAGTCTCAAATGTTCGTTGTGTAAAAGACAGTAAATTTTGGGGAAAAACGAAAATTTCATACAGGACAAATTTAAACCCGGGGAAAAACAGCCTTTTAATTCTCTGGTTATGCTGAAAATTAAAAAAGTATGGGTTTCAGTGTTCCCTTATTATGATCTCCAAAAAAAGGGGTGTAAAAATTTAAAAAGCAAAAATCCCTTTTTTGGTTGAAACATATGTGCTGCCCCTTTTTACAATTTTTTCCACGTTAATACCCTTTGGCCGACCGGGACGGGGAATTTATAGACCCCAGTTTTTTTTTTCTATCCGTCGAGGTAACAAAACAGAAACATTTCAGGTTGATGTTAATAATCTCAAGACCTTGAAAATATTGATAACAAAAACTGATTTGATTTGTAATGATCAATAAGGAGTCTGGTCAGAACATCGGAAGTCTATCTCTGACTTTCTCATCAAATTAATATCCGAGACTATCGCGAATGATCTTAACATACTTTGATTGAAATTTTGAAACTGTTATGACATATATTTATTTGATTATTTAAAAATATGACACACAATGTCTCTGTCATACACCATGTAACGTAAAAAGTTAAACATGCACTTCACATTCATAATCAACTTCATTGAAGGGACTCCACTGAGGTTTTTTGACATAACGGGACTGGAAATATTTTTTTGAGATTATTACTCTATTTGATGTAGATCTGTACTAATAACTTATGTGCAAAATTTCAGATCATTAGCTCGTTCCGTTTTTCCAAAATAATAATTATAATATTGAAAAAATGACCCAAAATTGAAAAGCGTTTAAACGCTTTTCACTCGAATCGGACAGAGAATAGCACAAACATACGATTTTCAATGTATTTCCTGTATGTTTCTTAGTTATATTTAATTGATATTTCTGTTGTAATAGCTCGTGTTGATCTATGTGAAAAATTAAAATTTTATGTTTTAGGCTTATTAACCTCAGTGGAGTTCCTTTAACAGAGATTTTTTTTGTTTGATGAGTGTTTATGCGTGCATAAAATCTCTGCATGTCGATATTAATATGCTTGTTATATTCTCATGAGATATTTGACTCGATTTAACCATACAATTAAATGAAATATTAGTTGATATAAGAGATGTTGCAAATTCCAATATCTCTCATGGACATACTTAATCAAATTATATCTGCAGTTTTCTCTTATAATGAGTTTGCTATTCATCGCTCTTGCGAAATTATCGCTTTTCCACATTAATTAAATTGATCAAACTTGAACAACATTAAACGTAATTGATCGATATTATATTCAAGCCACTGATAAAACTGATATATATCTCGATGTTCCGGGCATAATTTCGGAAATCGTCGAAAGTCTGCTTTTATATAATGCTGTACTTACTTTAAATAATAATGTTGTACTTACTTTAAATAATAATGTTGTACTTACTTTAAATAAGAAATGTCAGTACGTTAATGACGTAATCGGGCTGTCTGTACCATTTATCATGTAGTTACCGACATTTTATTCGCAAACGCGCAAACGGAACTTTAAACTGATTACATTTTCCCGTGTTATGTGAAGATATATTTGTAATCGGCAATAGTTTAAAAGAAATTTACTTTCGTTCATGGCAAGTGTGCAAATATAACGTTTCTTGATGGCGTAGTCAGAATGTTAAACTCGTATCGCGGGGCAATTATTGTACTTTTATTGACCATCAGTATTTGTTAGCCGACTTTCAATGTATTCGTCTTAAGTATATAAAGCAATAAAACACAAAAGGCAGACAACAGGATAGAAATTAAGATAACAGTTCGGAAGCAAAATTTGATGTTTTTTATTATCTTTAAAAAGCAAAAACATTTCAAATAAACACCATAATGAATCATGTATGGCAAAATTCTAAGGTGAAATCAGTACATTTAGAATATAGAATAATTTGCAACTGATTAGGAATTCAAAGAAAATAATAATAGGCCCACAAAGGGGAAGGGAACAGGAGAACAAGAGAAATCAAATATAAATTTGCTAACAATAAAAAAGATAATTGAATTCGTATAGAGCGTTTTTATTGTAATTTTAAATATGGCTTATGCTTTCAGTGAAATACATATTAACAATCCTTAAGGTTTTCAGATATAAAATTATGTGTTGATCTAAAATATTACTAATTAGTAAAGATGCAAATGTTTTAAATTTGTTACTAAAACATATTATGCCTAAGATTTTAATATTTCTTTTTGGCAAATATTTATAGACTTTGAGAATTTTTAAAGCATGTTAGATGACGTAGGAAATGTAAACAGAGTGATATTGACTTCCATACACAAATCTAAATCACCAAAACTGCACTAATTAACAAAGAAGAGATGAAACAAAATATAATCCAGGTACTTGACCTATGGGTTTTATTTTGTAACAGGACACAACAAAATGAGAAAAACACTTTTGAGAAATAACAACAAAAGCTTTTTGAGGCCTAATGGGCCTTTATGGTAACGAGTATCATACGTGTACTAGCTTTCGATGATTAATTGGCTTTTGATAAGTAAGTAAATGTTTGCAATTGATATAAGCAATCTTGTTAAATAAAATTGTTTTAATAACTTTATAGAAATTCAAACCATTTTTTACGTATATCCTTACAATCAGAGCAGAGAAATTTGACACTGCATTTAGAGAACCAAGTCAGGTTAGTTTTTATTGGATATTCACTTTGACGTCATTCAAGGGATTTCGTTTTGACAGCCTCCTGTTGCAGAAATTATGCTATTTTAGGACAATTTTTATAAAGTTTTATCATTATATCACAACAAACGTAGGTTAACGACCGATGAAGGACAGAGGGTGGTGTTTACAGGTAATTGCTGAGGGAGCTTAAACGCACTTGACCTCGACATTACTTAATACTGAAAACTAAAAGACTCAAACATACGCGCATGAAGAATAAAGAAAAAAGGTTTCCTTTTTTAGTAAATTATATGATATTAATATTTAACAAATTTTCATTCAGATTGTTAAAATATGTTGCAACCGTTTAATTCTTTACTCGAATTCTGCATGTAATTAACTTATTTGATCAGCTTTAAGAGTGGATTAACCAAGAAACAATCTTTTAAAATTTTGATGATATAACCCTACTTTTAAGGAAGAGATAACGTTCAGTGGGATGACGGTGTGTAAGTATTTAAACCATTCACATTGTTTACGTTATGCTCTTTGACCTGAAAAAGACGATCCGTAAAAAAAAACGTTTTGAATATTTTATTAACTTCATCATTCTTTACGAATAATCCAATACCCCCCAAAAATCTGGCATAAGCTGAGATACACTAGAAACTAATATCAAGAAGTTTTCTTAGAAGAAGAAATACCGTACCGTATTATTTTCTGACTGATAAATTTCAACAAAATTATAGAGATTTGATTTCAGCTGCATGAAGCGGACGGTTGATAAATTAGATGAGAACATCTTCCAGGGAGTATTGATGTTCTTATGCCAATCAACATGTCAGCTTTAATTGTGGAAAACTTCGTCATATAAACGCGCGATAAGACATTGTTCACATTCATCTTTCTATTGTATTCTTTAAATAAACTCAACAAAACTAGAATAATTCATTGTTTATAATTTTATTTACTCAATCACATTTTCAATTAAAACATATAGAACACAAATATCACTACGATTTGAATCATGTGAGATGCGCTGTGGTTATTTTGGCTAATCTCGGTTTAACAATTTTCAAAGCAAGACCAGGGCTCCAAACCTTCCCCACCTGATATGCACATACTCAAGTAATTTGAATCTATTCAATGGCCTCATACGATCACAAATGGGGTAAACGATGACGATTATCAAAATCGATCGTTCCATTTCTTATACACTGAAATATTTACAGAAATGTCATTTGAAATTACTGCGAGAAACATGTTTTACATCATTCCTCTTGATAATGTATATTTTAACTTTTTAAATGCATAAATGTAAAAAAAAGTTTAAAGCTTTTAAATATGTACTTTTCTCTTCGGAGAAAATATCAACACTAATTAAACTATAAAAAGTGTCATGAAAACGCCATTTTTACCAAGGAGTTGCAGAGCAAATATTTTTCGACAGTTGAGTCATTTGCTTTTGCATGCAACCAACGTGATTTTTAAAGATACAAACAAGATGTTTTATCAAGAAATGTTATCAGATCCCGTTGAAAACATACGCTGTCATGTGTATTTTCAATATATTTGTTTCATCCCGACGTGTGTACAGAACTGGGAAAATATAAGAAACTGCTTTTGACAAAATTAATGAATACGGAAAGGGAAAAATACAACATGTATTGATAAATATCTAGTATAATAATCAATAATAACTAAAGTTACTTAATATCATGAATTTGCTGAGAACTTCAAAGACTTGTGATAGAACGAAATTTAATTAATTAATTAATTTTGAATCGTGACATGGACAGATTTCCAAAGTTTATAGCGTTATCACTGAAATGATCGTCTATAAAACATTTCTGGTCTTTGAATGCCTAAGATATATTGTCGCTTTTATTTCTCTTCTTATTTCGTTGGTAAACATAATTTTGGCCGAAGATATATTTTATATCATGAATGTATATTTATTTCCATTAATAAAACCCACTGACATCTTACGTAAAAATGTTTATGATTCATATGATAATTGTGTTGTACGTCGTAAAATTGCCACTCATTAGACAGTAAATCCGTGATAATTACCTTCATTTCATTAATTATACGTTTTTCTTAGATATCGGTTAAAGAGAGAGAGAACGATATTCAAATAAAGTACATTTACAGAGAAATTTCATGCACAGTTATCGATTTGATAACAAATCAGTGAAAAGGTATGTGAATTATTTTTCGATTAACGTTTTCGGATCTGAACAAATTATTTCTAGTGTCAATAATAGATCAGAATTTGTTTTCAAATTTCAAGTGTTTGTTTGTTTTTTGTATTCTGTTGTTTTAATTAATAACATGTTTTTAACTCGCTCTATAATTTATTTTTAAAAAGTTAATATCTTCAAAATTTGTGAACTATTCACCAAATTAATTTGGCATGTGTATCTTAATTTGTAAAGATATATCAGGACATGTTTGTCCGGTTTTTTTTGGTTTTTGTTTTTTTGTTGTTGTTTTTTTTTTGTTTTTTGTTGTTTCAATGATTAAATTATATAGTTTTTTATATTGGATATTTATTTTGCGCTTTTCTTAACAGACATGTGATTCATTATGTTGCACTAAATGCACACAAAAAATGGAAATTAATTTGACGAATGATTTATAAAACAGTGACACGTAAATATTAATTTTCATTTGCTGCATTGAGGAAATAAACGATACGAATTGTATCAGTTTGCAAAAAAGCGGTCTTCATTTCATGAAAACGCAGTCTCAAACTTGTAAGAATTACATTATCTCATTGTTTTTTCGTTTTTTTGTAAATAGAATAATAAGCACTGCCATTTGAAGTAAGGGATATATCTAGTTATCCTTGAGTTTTTATAGCTTAAATAATAAATCGGGTGTCTCATTGCAGCGTGCTTAACATGATTCACTGATACTTACACTACACCATGTTTTCTCTGATTTATGTTAAAAACAACACCTTTGCATATCTTCAGCTAGGCATACATGTAGCCTCTGCTCTGTCAATAATGTCATTCTCTCAACATTATAAAATATGCAAAAATAAAAGAAAGAAAATATTCAATTATGAACACATAGATTAATTGTCTGGTTTCTATATACTAGATAGTATACGTTTGGAATCGTGCAACTCTTGAAAAGCATGAAGCACAATTATTGGTTGATCAGTTACTTTTCATTGAAGCCGTGGTTATCCAATATGACCACCAAAATTCAAGATGGCTGCTATATTAAAATTTCCAGTTTATAAACATGATTCAAATTCAAAAGATCATTTTGTAAAACCAAAGTTTTTTGTTACTGTTTTCCTGGTAGAGGAGAGACTATGAGCCACGCATATTTATACTTCATGCATTCCTACAACAGCAATCACGCAAGTGCTTAAAATGATAAAGTTAGAAAAAAAATTCTGTCGTCATTCAGCACTGCAATGTTGGTCACATACATTATCTTGATGCATACAATTTTAATTAAGAGATTTATTATTGTCATTTGTTTTTTAAATTACTAGTATACCAAATGTATCTGGTACCAAAAAAAGTTTAATTCTTCACAGATTCTGTTTGTTTGTTTGAATACGTAGGAAGCTTTAAGCTAACAAAACACTCTCAAATCATTTCCTGGAACCAACCAGTCCTCTAAAGTCTCTAGCTGAAAGAAACAACGACTTGCTACTTACGGGGTTTAAACCCACGCAATAATTGATCTCGAGATAACCAGTCCGACGCTTAAGCAACACGGTCATGCCGCTTGCCGCTTAAAGTTGAGTGTTTCTGATTATTCATGGGTATCACATTGGAAAAACATATTGAAAATAAGATATTCGTCGTGGAAAATGTTCTGAAAAAACCTTTTAGTAGGGATTTTCATGTTTTTGTAATACAATTTGTTATTTTTGTAAGAATGTTTTTTTGCTATTTATTTTTTCTTAAATGCGTGTACTTTCGCTTTCCTTAAAATACAAATATGTATCTGCTTAGCAAAAAAATATAGATAGAGTAGTTTTAATTAAAGACACTATCAAGACAATGTTTTTGGTGCAATATAAACGCAATAATAGTGAAGCAGAAACCATTTAAATATTGTAAGTCTCATATTTATCAAAACTATGTATAATTTTATGGCAACTTTTATTCAATTTTACAGTTACGTTAGGATTATACATAGAATACTATAACATATATTTTAAACAAATATTTGTGTTTCTGTTACATAAACCACGTGCATACATTTAATGTAAACGAAAAAATCTGGAAACAAAGTGATCCCTCGAAAGCATTAACATGATTAATAAGCAAAAAATACAGGAAAATTGCAGACTCGGTTTGATTGAGTCTGTACATGAGGGATAATGAATAAGTACAACATCCCTCACGTCTCCAGGCACCGGCTTGAGCGGTACTCAATTCTCAACACTTAATAAGTGCTGGCATCAATGATCCCGAAGAACCAGAAAAATATAACCGCATTGATGTGAAGTACTGGGTAATTTTTTACAGCTGCCACACAGCACTTGACACCTGCTGTTGTGAAGTATAAAAATCTGGAAACAAAGTGATCCCTCGGAAGCATTAATAACAACAATAACAACTGGGCAATGTTGAAGACCGTGTGTAACAAAAGGAACAATCTTGATATTTGGCATTTCCTAAGTTAACTTGCCGATGACAACTGTTTAATGTTAGTATCAAAGGAACTTTAAAAAAATCAGAGCTGTATAAATTTAGTTGAAAGAAAATGTATAAAATGGTTCGTTTTACATATTTGCTTCATGTAGTCAAAACTTTAAACTAGTAAATAATGCCGTTCTCCCTTTTGATTAAAAATCAGAAGAAACAACACTTTATATATATCAACTTAACTTTTGTTGTTGGCTTTTAAGTGGCATCATTATTTTTTTCTATTACACATAAAAATCATATTTATCTTATTGTCAAATGCCAGTTGCTTTTTTTTGTGGAATGAATGAACTTAAGGTTTATCCAATGTAAAATATTCTCTCGCGTTCCTTATCTCTGGCCGCAAAATAACCAGTTCTGTTAAAATGTAAATATTAAACAAAATTGAAAAGGTTTCGTACTAAATTTGGGGAAATTTTTATTGATTCAATATTAATTTAGCATCAAGACCTTGACTTTATTCAAGTACCAGACTTTGAATTAGCTTTTCCGTACCGGATAATTTGTGTTTGAGTACGTTAACGCGTCTCAAAGCGCGGAAAACATATTTGCTTACTTGGTTAAAGTTTAAAGGACGATCGAATAATTGGAGATCTAATTTTGTCTATTGTTGTGTTCTGAATACACTATTTTAATTAAATCTACACAGTTATTCGTACAATAAGTTTACCAATTTTAAACCGTATATCGTGTTTATTGATAAAACATCTTTGACAGTCGCGAAAATAACAAACACATGTCCTATACTTGTCTGTAAATCTTACAAATTTAATAAAACTCAAATTAAATCGTTTTAAAATATTTTTTTTGCATTTCGTTGCTGTTACTTGAAACGTGATTCCATTTTAACAGATTTAGAAGATAAAATGGGCCGGCGCTTATTTTGAATAATCATGTCCTAAGGCTCTTACATAATTTTTTGTTGAAGCAGTTTTGAGCACTGAGCATTTTCGAATATCGTTAAATTACAACCATACACAAAGTAGCAAGCTTGTATGTACGAAAGCATGGAATTTAGTAATAGTCAGATTATATAAGGAAATGAGATTGCAATTCTGGACTTGGTTAATGATACTCAAACTTTTTAAACTATACTCTGAAGTTATTCCGACTGGCATTTATTTCCAGCCCCCAGTGTTGTTTTCTACATAAGAAGTTACGGCATTTATAATCAGGCAAATAAAAATCATTTGTTTCTATTTAAATGCAAGATTGGCAAATAGGAATAACAATATTTAAACTATTAAGAAACCACCTAGAACGTATTTAAAAGACTTCTACATCGATTTTCATAAAAAAGGGTAGCAATTTACTTACATTGTTATTTTCTCGAATCGCATAAAATAAGTATAATGTCATTGCCAACATAATGATAAACCGACATCGAAGTTGTTATGATTCCTGCCATGTGGTTCATTATCTAACTAAGCCTGAGAAATTAGATGTCCATCTATATATCTTGCTTACATATAAACTTTATGAATTCGAGATTAGAAAGCTTGACATATTGTTCATATCTCTGATTTGACCTCGTATTTTATTCCTTTCTGTAATGGGACATAGCAGTGTGTAATCGTTGTGCGCAGATACAGTATTTTATGGCGTATCAAAGTTTTTAACACATAGTGTTAGGTTCATATTTGAATATGTATCTTCCGATATTATTCTAACCCAGCTGTAGTAGTAAAATACATTTCAGACTGCTATTATAAAATCTAAATTCCAGCGCTGATAGTTAATTCTGTGAGAGAGTGGGTATCGAAAAGAACATGGTGCGCGGTCATCGCCTCTCCTCTCCCAATACGCAGATATAATACTTCTCTGCAATAAGTGGACCTGACGCGTGCGCATCGCGTGGATAGTGGGATTCTCTACTCACATGGACAGGGACTAACCCACTCATAAGCTTTTCAAAGGATTCGAGTACGTTTCGATTGTAGGAACAGTTTAAGGACTTCATTTCCCGTGACCCCGTGTTTCACAGTAATAATTATTTAAATCTCTCGTCTGTCGAAATGCTCGGTCCGCAACAATCAGAAATATCTTAGGTACAAGTCATTCTTCTTGTGATTATCTGGTTTGTAGATCTGTTTTCACAGGTTTGGATATATAGCTGCATGCTTCACTTGATCTAATAAGAGTTAGTGAATCTCTTCCATAATATCTATTGACCTTCACTGAGAAGCTAAAGTATTTCTGATTCTAAACAAACAATAACTGTTATTGAGAGTTCGAACTTGAATTACAGCTTTTCTGATTTTTCTTTCAGCTCATAATCCCTATTAATAAACACCAAAAAACAGTAATTGAATCGAACGCTGACAGGAATCAAATCAGGCTCTCACCAATCTAAGAGAATATATATATATATAGAGCTAAATTCTGTTTACCGATGCGTGGATGAATCTGGAATCTTTTTCTCACGCCCAGGGGCATCCATTCGTATTTCAATCCATTTAACACAGGTAAACTCAGCCATGCTATTCCGTTTAACAATGTAGCTATCTTAGGGCCATGCCAAAAAACACATCGTTATTCCTTTACCTTCCGTTCTCACCTAGATAGAATAAATTTCCAAAAGATGACAGCTTCCCATACTGGCCACTGCATTGATGACTACCGAATCAGCCCACAGTAGATCACTTATTTTTGATAGTCAGCGGATCCGGACGAGGTGAACATATAAGAATAATAAGACAGAATAGTATAGCCATTTAGAAGTCTGGACACAGCGAAGATTCACATCGGGCCCAAGGATCTAACGCAGCGACCACTGTATTGCCAAGACCCCGATCGGCTCCGCACTCTTCGTGGCAATCGGGCGGGACAGTGTAAGATCTTGCAATATATGATGGAAAAAATCCACTAAAATGTTCTGCGGTGAAGAACTGAATGAAACCATTTCTCGTGGGGGTACAACTAAAGCACTAGTGTGTTGTAAGCCCATAAAAAAAGAAAGACAGGCAGATTGGACAACATATAGTTGAAATTGCAAAACTCTCTAAAACCGGTTCAATATGGAAATTTGTAACAGTCCTGCTACGCATTCCGCCCTTTAAAGTACTGGTTAAAGCGTTTTTAAATCCTGAACAGTGTATAATGTATCTCTAATTCAAAAATATAAGATAAAGTTTCATTTTTATGGTGTGACCATAACTCGTCGTTGTTTAACCTTTAAAAACGATAAAAAAGAATAATTGATTTTTGGATTTGCGATGGTTCTCATATGATGTTAATCTAGCCGAGCATCGGCTCTTTTCCAGATGAATCAATTATCCGAAACTGTCACAAATAATCATATTTCATTAGAACTTTAAGCCTTGATATATATCACCGCGGGTTCCACCTCGAAAAAGATAGTATATAGAATGTTTTCTTCATTGAATTAATATCAAATCAATATCCAGAACTGTGTCAATTTTTTTATAATTGGCATAAATTCATTGGAAGTGCAAAGAGATATGTACCACAATGGCGGTCCTCCTTGATACATTCCATATGACTATCACCATCTTACATAATTAGTGAAGTGATCTGTAAGCATAACTTTCGTAAGAAATGATTTTTTACGATAATTTGATTTAAGTTAGTGCCACAGGTGCTTGAATTTTTTTAAAGTTTTATAATTATGGGCTATATACTATAAAAAGATATAAGGTCTCCAACAGAACAAAAATATCATGCTGAACAAACAAGAACACTGCTGCAAGAAACGACCAGATCACGGTTATCTCTTTTTGGTCGACATTCGAAAGGATTAATTCTAAAGTCGTCTAACGCTTTTAATTCATACAAATTATTCAAATAGCAGAAGAAATTTATTGAAAGATCTTTAATAACAAATGACAATATTTCAATTCCGTGTTCGCCTGTCGACGATCCAAATCTATTATGTATCGACACTAATTTCTGTTCGATTCCTACGAAAAAAAAACCCAGAAACGTCTAAAATTTCCTTTTAAATCTTCATATAAACAAATTCTTTTCTATCGATCTGCGAAGTCTAACATTGAACTAGAGCGCCTGCAATGTACGCTAAATACTTTTAAAATATTGGTTTGTGGAAGCGGAGGTCAAGTAAAGTTCGCCATTTTTGATTTTGAATTATGACAGGGTGAATGAAGCAAAGAAAATTAGTATTATGCGATCTTGGTCAATATTATTCCGTTACTTATTATCTTAACCAATCAATATCCTTGCTATTAAACATGTCAGAGCTGGAAATCACATTATATTACATGCGCATATACATGGCGATAAATACTGTCATAAGCGAGACTCCCCTGTGTGTTTTTTATTGTATAAGTAGAAATACGGCTCATGTAGAGGGTTTGTGAGTCATTAAGACTTCGCAGTATCGATAGGAAAAAAAGTTTGTTTATGGAACGTCTGTCGGTAATTCTTAGCCGTTTTTGCTGTTTATTTTCCCGTAAACTCGGACTGAAAATCGTGTTTTGGTGGTCATGAAATTGTATGGGACGCACTTTCGAAACACTCGACATGACATGCTAATACATTCGTCACATTGCGAAAACACTTTTCCCAATTTGATTTGCTTTTGAGAGAATCTCTCTAATGAAATAAAAAGCGTAAGCCACAAAGAGAATAATAATCAAGCTTTAAAATAACTCTCGATATGGTCTAAGACAACACAAGAAAAAAATCAATCAAACTATATTCTTATTAGAATGCTGGAAAGATGAAATTACGGTATATCAGTTTATCGTAGGGAATTGATTTATCAGCTGCATAAAGCGAACGCTTATGGAATACACGATTAATTGATGTTTCTTGCTGTTTATACCAATTCAATGAGTTTAATGCGCGCGCTCTCATTTTATTGAGCTCTTTTTATAACTACCTTCCCCGCTTAAAATCTCCCATAATAAAGAAGACTTTATCCATTCATTATTTTTAAATTGGTCAATTTAGCAATCACAATCTCAGATGTCAGTTTTGTCTTATGATCACTTTGTGAATTTAGTTAGTCGTGTTACAAATCTTGTAACAAGTGGAACATTAGAAATTTCGCAGGCTTAAACGTGCATTCCAGACGGTATATTGTTTAAATCTACTTTAAAATATAAGAGAGCTTGCAATTTGAACCTTTCCAGGAAGTATCTTACAAATATTTATGATAGATAAGCTGACTGAGTTTGACTTAATGAGATATTCGAATTCACTTGAAAAACATCAAGCAAAAGGTCACAGACACAATCTGTGTTTGAGCTGGTTCATTAAAGTGACCCCTATTTGTAAACTATTGTGTTCTCGTACCATAATTAATCGGCCTTACCTGTTTCAAACTGTAATAGTTTATAAAAAGTATGAGTAAAAAGTTAACCATATTGCAGCATTCATTTACTACCGTTAATTTGTTTCTCACCACACCAATACACACTGCTTTTTAGCGCAACAGACATATTGATATTAAGTTTTATTAATGCCTATATTGTCATCAATATGAATCGCTCCAGTGTTTTTCTCAGAATCTGTATATAGCATAATTTTTTTATTTTAACACGTCAACAATACATACCAAGTTAAACATATGTCCCTATATTAAAGTATAACCTATATTATCATATATACTCAGTTGTAACTTTATACAATACAAATCCATCTGTACACAATACTTGTTGTTTCCTTCGCAAATCGAGTTTTAAATTAAAGCATAATAATTCCCTTTTGTGACATCTTTTACTAAATCCGTTCAAGTCGATTTTAAATCTTACGACCTAATCCCTATCATAAAAGTGTTTCACAGCTTTAAATTATGAGATTCAGCATTTCTCTTATTCAGAAATGCGAACTACAGTATCCTATACACATTTTCAATTGAAAAACCAACAAAGAATGTATTCATTCACTTCAGGGTTGCTCGGGAATCTTTTACGCAAAAGCGACAGAGAAAATGTCTGAGATGATGTCGTACTAATAGTGTCGCCCTTGATAAACCAAAACACATACGTCAGACAAACTTTTCTTGTATTGTCTAAATGAGGAAAAGGAGAATAAAGAGGATTAAGCATCTTCTATTACATTATTCAATATTTTCGAAAAGCAATGGATATATTATAAATAAAAAGTAACCACTTTTCTCTTTTGTCGGTAAAAATAATGATTGCTAAGCTACATCTTACAACTAAATACTTCATAGCCTTTATCTCTCACAAAATAGGCCACTGAAAAGCATTGTCATTATTATGTGGATTGTTTATGTGAAGGCTGTGCTCGATTCTATTTCCCTTGTCAATGGTTGCTGGATCATAACAGTAAACTCTCTCCTCTCAGTTCTATAAATTTTTATCCTTAATATATCTTTTTTCATAAACCCATCAGCGGTAGATTCGTCGCTATCTAATGTTAAAAATATTTCTTTAGGATTCATTTTCTCGCCATATTATAATGTGTCCATTTGTTAAGTTTATGTTCGAATCGTCCGAGACTTGATGTATATAATTTAGTCTGCTTGATTTATTGCCGTTTAATTATAATGTACTCAATGCCTGCGGAATGCAAATATAAGCACTATTTTCTTTAATTGCATGCTACTAGATTTTCGATTAACGACGTGCAAAAGGAACGTATAAAGGATTATCGACGCAGTTCAGGATAGATTCGGATATTTGTCTCGTACTTTTCTTTTATTTTATTTGTGTGATATATTTTACTTATATTCTATCAGGTTCTTCTGAATATAAACCTCTGTTCACTTTGGCATTTCACAATAATTTCTTATCATTAAGAATTAATTCTTCGAACTCTGCTATTGGAGCATGGGTTCAGACGATCTCACTGTGGTAGTGTAACCCTCTACCGACAAACCATTAGTGTCAGCAAACCGTCGAGCAATGACAACTGCTGGTCCTGTACGTTAGGTAGCCAGGGTTCTAGTAAGATAATACGACTGCGTACTCTGTGTTACTAACACAGATTGTGCTGGATATATCCCGTTCTAATAAAAAACCGCTCTGTTCGCATAGATAGATAGATACTCTCATATCTCACGTGCATAATGCACGAATCTCTAGAGTCCGCATCGTACCGCTCGCTCCTTATAGTACACCGAATACACTCTCGCTCATACTAAAACACTATTGGTAAGTAGTAAGGTGATTAATTATGGACGCATCTCTAACAAGTCAATGTAGTAATCATCCCTTGTCCATATCCAAGTGCGCGCAGTGTTGAATATTTTGAATACGTTGTGTGTGAGCACCCTATGTAAACTAGCGAGATTTAACTTCATCCTATATAATAGTTATGATAACGTTCTTTTTAGGGATTAACAATTTAACAGCATGTTTCTCAAGCACCACAATGCTTCATTCAAAAACTGCGACGTTGGTAAGGCAATAAATTCCTGTGAAGGAACAAAATATCTTATGTTTCTTTCTAACCAATACAGTTCCTAAAGTTTGAATTAACTAAGTAGTTGTACAAAAAAGATTGTATGCCCAATATATGTGACTCCGCTATTAAAGTTCACATATAACTTATGAAAACTCAACTTTAATAGATGCTGCAAAAATTTCAAAACTTTACTAAGAAAAGAGTAAAAAGTGACTTTTCCAGGAACAATTAAAGGTATTTCTTTCTAACAAATGTTAAATTTATTTTGACTTATGAAGAAAACCGTTTTAATCGGCCTTAGACTCCAATAACTTCGAAAGACGTTCTTATATAAAAGATATAGGGCTAGAGTGGTCTTACAATATATTTTACTGGCTCAACTTCGCTCTAAGAATGAAGAAAGTATACAACGCAGTAAAATTTAATCATACCACTGAGAGAGGAGTGCAACTGAGATTGCTGCGTACCTTATGATCAGGTGTGGATTGTGAGTTGAAGGAAGAGTATTCATAACTTTGTAAGCGACTTGGGACGTGGAAGCGCTCGCATTTCAACTTGGACAGTACCGTCATGAATAGCGCTCAAATCAAAACACGCACTGGCTTGCTATCAACAACATTTTCAATTTATGCACGGTTGGACACTCTTCTTCAGAAATTCTTATTTCCTTTATTTTATCGCAACATCAGCGTTGTTTGGCGTGTGGAATAATGCTAGTCAAGGCTCTATTAAAAAAGTGCGCCCGTACGGTTTCCTCAATCTGGCAATATGTAGTATATTCCTCTCTCGTCCAATGTCTCACTCAAGAGATTGTTCAACACGGGGACGCATTTACTGTGTGAGTTCAGTGGTAATTCGCATGTTTTCATCGTACCTTTCTCGACTTTACGATGTGTGGATCTTGGTAGTGTGCCAATTACTCCCTAATCCTAGAATCACGTGACAGATAACCTCTCCCAGGAATATAGATATATAGACAGATTCCTCCTTCGCTTTTTTATTTTGTTCTTTATATGTGATTGCTGCGGATACTGCAAGGCTTCCGAATAAACCTCTGCAATTCCCCTTTTTACAAAAACCGCCTATATTCGCTTTAGTTACTCTCCACTATGACGCTGTTTACTCTTAGGGCACGCGTGCTTTCTAATTACTCCTGGGAGCAATATACCGCCGTTTATCTTCCACTGGAATGCGCAGCGAAGGTGGTCACATTTTAAGGAGTTCACATGATGCCGCCGGTAAAATACACGGCAATACTGCGGATGTAGTAAATCAAAAATACAATTTCATTAAAATGTTTGAATTCTGCTTTCTGCCAGGTGCTAGAGGCGCATTGGACCGGTAGTTGCACTTAGAAACAGTACCGTCCATGAAACAGGCTCAATCAAACGACCTCACGCATATCACTAGTGTTTTGGTCCAATTCTCGTAGACGGCCCTCGTTTCTCTGCTGTCATTTCTTTAGAGATCTTGTATTTCTCTTTTGCTGTATACCGGCACTAGCTAAACTAACCCGTCATCTATGCATCACTCGGACACTCTGACACCGTTTCAGCGGACACTTTCACAAAACATTCTGAGCAGAGACCGATTCGACAGTCGAAATATATTTTTGTACTTGTATTGACATTTTGTTAATCAGGAAGTTCGACAATATTTATATTAAGACACGTTGAAAATATATCTGAGTCATGCATTCTGAAGGGATCAAGTGTGAGATTACATATCGATTGTGCTCATTTTCGAGATTAAGTTACAGGAGTAATGGCACCCAGAATAACGTCAAAATCATGTTTTTGAAACCTCCCGGTTTTTCCGGTTTGGGTGTTTCTTCCTGGCGTGGCCCTGGTATCCTTTCACACTATGTTATTTTCAAATGTTTTTTAGCCAACTGTCAAACTTTATTTAGTGAAAAACAAAACCACTTCTGTTGGTGAAAAGTATAAAGAGGTATTCCTTCAGAAAAAAGACAACTCGTTTAGACGGAGTACAGGAAAAATATATACCTCACTAGGCATGTAACACGCCATCCTGAGATAGAAAAGAAATAGAAATAGACAATACCAGTATGCTCACTTATACGCCAAAAGAAGAGCAATAGTAATATAGCATGTAACTTATAACCATTCTTTTCTAGGGAAACAATGGGACAAGGCACTAGCGTGTGACAGCGATATATTCATTACAAGCTTTCGTTACAAGCTTTACAAAAGGGAACACAATCGCCTGTAGAAAGATGAGAGTGTGTAATTCAAGTGTTTCCAGTTTGACATCTAAGAAAAAACACTTCACAAAATAGAAATGGCGACACATTTAGACAGAGGTTTTAATTTTTTTTAGATATGGCTTTGTCCAAATTTCAGTTCAAATGATATGTTAACTAATTGAAGCTTGCAAAATAATATTTTGTAGTGGTTGTTCTATTGATCAAGTAGTGAAAGACTCCATAGCCAAAGCATGTACATTTTCCGTAACCACAAACAAAGAATATTTAGTGCTTAGTCTTATTAACTAAATGTGAACGCTTTGACAATTTACATACTTTTTTGCTGTTCTTGTTGTTGTATTTTGCAGACATGTGATGACGTCATCGTGAAACAATTCAGTGATAACTTTTTAAATTAAAACAAATATGTTCGATCCGGTCTTAACCGGTTTCTCAAGTTCGGCGAATATAAGTGAAACTTAAGATGCTTCATCGTGCATAAAGCTCTATATTTGCTATCTGTGGAATGTAAAAGTGTTGTTTATATTCTGACAAAAATTATTACGGAATATTTAGATTGAAAGAAAATTGTCTATATATTTTTCAACGAATGGATCTTTTAAGAAACGACCCTTTTGGGTTTTTAAAAAAAACATAAAGTTTTTTTTGTTTTAACTTTTTTTTAAAAATTTCATCAGACATTTTTTTAAAACACTTTAAAAACAGGTAATATTTAAATTTTGGGAGCCCTTTTTTTTATATTACAATGTGTTTTTTTATTTTTACATTTAACAGAAACTCATAATATTTTTCAATTAACAAAAATATGCAGTTTTCTAGAGCATATGCTTTTTTAACTCATGAAATCGACAGTTAAAACTTTAAATATTTTATAGATTGAAATTATACAGATAAATGCAGTAGACTTTTAAGATTCTATATTTGAAAAACAATATGATTCAATTAAAACAGAGAAAAGAAATCCCTAAAGAACGCCAAAAATGACGATATTAAAAATGCTGCAGGCTCGATTGAGCATGTTCATGCAAGGTACTATCCATGAAAGACTAGAGAAAATGTTTTCCTCGCAAAAAATATCTCACACAAGCATCTCATATAAAAAGTACCGCTGCATACACTTTTTATGAATATTTTATCGGTGTTCACGAATTACCAAAGTTTAGTATATGAGATCAGATAGTGTTATCATTCAAATAAATGAACTTATTTGACAAAGCTGTACTAGTATATTACAAATGTCATGATTTTAACCCATGTCTTAATAAATCACCATCTCTATCCATGATCAAATTGTTCTTATTAGATGTAGAATAAGATATACCAAAGTCACACATTCTTACATAATAACAGGAGACGATGCGCCATTTTGTATAGCTTGCATTGAATATTTTAGTGTCAAACAATCCCTTCCTGAATGCCATGATCTTGCAAATTTTCGTAATAGATTTTATAGCGAGTTCATTTAGATAACATTTTGCCCCAGTATCTATTACTGTAAGAAAGTTTTATTTTACTAACACACTTGTATCAACATTTTCAAGGTCTACTTATAAAAGTATTCGTCGCGGTATGACCAGTAATGTGTCAATGTCGCCGTTAAACCCAAATAAACAAACAAACAAAAATCATTCATATCTGTAAGAATTTTGACAAAATAAGAGATTGTTGTGTCCTCGAACCATCTCCTGTGTTTATTTGGGTGTGTTGCCGATGGTTCCGTTTACTGGGTTGTGTTTTGAAGTTTTGCTTTTGTTGAACCCGCCTTTCCTTGCCTATCTTTGTTTTATACTTGATTATGTTCTGAATAAAACGTATGTGTAATGAAGAAGACGAGAACTTTTCTGTGAGAATTAAATGTACGACATGACATAACCTGTCAGCTATGATTTTCTTAATATTAATCTATATTTTTAACTGGATGGGAAGAATATTGAAATGGTGCTAGTTTATTTTGTTTTGTTTTTTATATCGTGTTTTAAACAAATTTATCTTACTGCAGTAAAAAGGTTACCTTTTAATATGTACAGTAATTTCACTAGTGGCAACTAATAAATCATCACTAATCAAACAACAAATGCTATTACTTATTATATAACATAACATGAACCACATAACTGTTTGCAAAGCGTGTCTTGAAAAGGATATCAAACCCGTTTTTACTCATAGGTTAAGGTTTGTATAAATTTATAATCAAGTAACTTGCAACATACTGCGAATGATGTTTTTAATTCAAATTTTATTGTGCACGTTAGTTGTTTGAAATAAAAATGCATATATTTAAGACAAAAAAATCTAAGAAAAATATGTTCTCACTGTCTTTTGTTAAAGTTATAATTCACAGACAGTTTTCTTATTTTTTACACATTCAATCTACATTGTGAACAAAAAGGTGGTAAATTGGTCTTGAATTCACGGAAAGTTTCGTTGAGTGATGTCTTATTATTCCCTTATTCCAATTTAAGGCGAGAGGAGAAATACGGTAACGTAATTATTCCTGTCTGAATGATCTCAATGAAATAATAGAAATTTGATTATACATTGTATAAAATGAATGCTTAATAAATTAGATGAGAACTCCTTTCAGAGATTATCGATTACTTAAAGCAATCAATGTAATCTGTCAACTTTGACCAGACGTAGTCTTCGAATTGCTTTTTTTCTTCTCTCTTCTCTTTCGTAAGAGGTACCATCAATCATTTTATCATTTACCATCGTTATTAATTATTTTAGTACATTGCAAAACATATGTTCAATAACTCTAAGAATTCAGATCGTATTTTTCTAATTTTATTTCTTGAACATTTTCAGGACATATGCAGCGTCGACGGAAACAATGGGAAACCCAGGCAAAGAATATTAAAAAATAAGTTATACAGGTAATAAAAATTGATATTATTCGTGTTACGACATTCTAAATGTTTACACTAATAATACAAAATGACATTATACATAAAATGAGCAAAATTCGTGGACTTCTTTTAATACAAAACTCATTTAAAAAACCTATTACGTTTTTTTTTCTTAAAAACATGCTTAAGAAAATTATATATATTTTAAGGGTAAAAAGCTTAATCTTATGCAATATTATATAATATTAATAAATTGCAAAAGTATGATGTTTCCATAATGTTATGGTATATTTCGAAAGAGTAATTACATAAAAAGTCACTGTTTTGAACAAACAGGACTATTGCACGTAAAGAAAATTAAATGTTCCGGAAAAAAGTATGCTGATATTTTAAGTATTGTTTTTTACCATTTAGCATTTATTCCGTGTATGCGCCATTCACTGTAAAGGAGAGATAATTTTTCATATTATTTGTTTTTCTTTTATACAAGTATTCTAGAAGTATTCTTTTTCCAAAATTCATAAAATAATGTATGACGTAGATGCTGGTATACTGCTTTATACACTATAAACTGTAAGCTGCTATATTGGTATAACTGGTATATTTCATTTGCTTCGGGTTCAGAAAATGAATGTTTCCTATCACAATGCATTTGTGCTATAACAAGATGCCATCAATTGTAAAGGTATTAAAATTTGAAACGTTGTTTTTCGTTAATGCGAAAAATACGCTCGTGCTGCTTAACGACTCGTTGGTTTCACACAGCTGTCATTTTCAAGCACAAATAAAGATTAATAAACCCTCTTTTCTCAAAATAATATTGACATTTAGGAAGAATTTTGATATGAAATTTTGTATATAGAATACCTTAATCAATATTTGCAGATATTAACTTCCTAAAAACGTCATTTTATTGCTGTGATTTTTAATAAGAAAAAAAACATTTTTAAAACTAAAAGTAGTTCTTTTTTATGGTACATCAACATTGTTGTATTCAGGCTATGTTGTCAAGGTTTCAAGATGGCACAGGATAATCACACGGAAAATCGAATAGTGATGTCTAATAATGCGCACAGACTCTCTCAGTTATGTAAGATAGATGTTATGTTAGTAAATTGAGTTAAAAAGTTTAAACATAATTATGAATTTTGATTTTTAGCTGTATAGAACGGACGCCAAATATTTTTCATTAAATATATCTAAAATTTATTGAATCAGATGTTAAACTTCTTCAAAGCTTTATATTACTTTTACATGTTTTATTGTTGTTTATTTTTGGGCGTTCGAAATCATTGTTTTCCAACATTTTCTACACGTTGAAAATTGAAAAACCTTTCCCAACCCGGGGTGCTAGATGGTGAAAAGGAGGGTTGCACTTTTTTTTTCCATATGAAAAAAACTGAAATAAAAACCCGAGCCTGTTTTTTCCCCTTTGCAAATTTTGTTGGGGAATAATGCTTACCCCTTTTTTTCCAATTTTTTTTGATATTTTTTTTTAAAGGGCATAAAAAATTTAAATTTTAAGTTTACCCAAATTAATCTAAAAGGGAGAAAAAAATAGACGAAAAAAAATTTTTGTAAAATTCATATTTTGACTTTAAAGATTTTGGTTTTTCTTATAATTTTTATGTTTTTAAAATTTTGACAGGTTGATTTTTTATGATATTTTAAACCCAATTTTTTTTCAAGTTTTATTAAGATCTATTTTTTTAAAAACCAGACAGGCTGGTTTAAACTTAGTTTTATCCTTAAGAAAAAGCTTTGCAATGAACTGAAACGTTTTGCAATGGAGGCTCTGGCGGTTTTTTTTAAACAAAACCATGATTAATAACCTTGAGCACATAAATAGGACAATTACCTGTTTTTTAGACGCCAAACAAGCAGTGAATAGAATAATATCATGCTATGGTCATTAATAACTTTCGTGGTCATTCACATATTGTATTTGCCTTGGCAACGTTTCTCTAAACAATCCGCAAAAGTATCGTAGCTCAATACGATACTGTCAAATATGATAAACAAGATCAACAAGGTAACCCACACAACCCAATGTAACAATGACTTAGTAAAAACGAAAATTAAATTTTTGCAGTAATTTTGAGGTGAACCATTGCTTCACAATACTAAAGTAAACACATCATTGATCTGAAATAACATTTATCTGGTTTAAGGCCATATTGACACTTAAATTGTCAAGTGATGCCTTTCTAGCTTTATTAGATGCGGCAACTCAATAGAACCAACGACATCGGTTGGGGTGAGGAGGGGTTTTCAAGTCATTGGCCATAACAAGTTGGCTGCTTACGCCAAGGGAACGAAAAAAACAACACATTTTATCCCACTAAATATGTTAACATATTTGGTGTTTAAAATGCTAGTTAAAAGTAGAAAAACAATGTCTCATGTCTGAAAACATGAAACACTTAACAGCAAAAATTCATATCACTGATGTAACAAATAAACACATTGATAAATGGGCACTTAGTGGTAGCCAGTATTAACTTTGTTACACCGGAAATACATTCACGTTCGTGTACTTTCAAATTGGCATATTTCATTTCATCACATCAGAATGTAATACTAAAGCAATTCAATATGATACATTCCCTTTATGAATACTAACATATTATAAATTTTATAAAAAAGAAAGAAAAGGAGTTATCATGCTGCCAGAGATGTTGAATCATATAACTGAAAATTGATAACACGGTCATTTGAGTAGATCATACAATCGATCATAAGATAAGATATTTTGTGGAACAAAAAATTTCCAATCAAAATTTCCTTAAGACATCGCCTGACTGTTTAGGTACCATACAATCTTTACAAAAGAAAGTGACGAGAATTCTATGGCTAAACAACACAAAATTAGCATGTTTTCTAATTTGGTTAATTTATCTGTCTGGACATTTTGGCATTCAGACGTAGACCAAACAATATTTTCCTGAATACTAAACAATCACTTAAGTGACATCCTTTCGGGTTTAAAATGCTATACCACTTTTGTTATTCCTAGTGACTTTTATAATTACTAGATGAAAGCAAAAGAATATTGATTTCGCATCATTTGTCCGCCCAGACGTTTTCCCCGCTCAGTCCGTCCTGTCCCCGGGTGGTTTCCTTTTTATTAAAATTTACGGAAAACATTTAAAATAAAAACTCTAAAATTTATTCATCGCACCTCAACAGAAAAAAAAAGTAAGGCGGGGGAAAATTTAGAAAATAGTCAAAAGGGGAACAAGGATGGGAAATTTTAGGAAATTGCTTTTGGCCATTATATTTTAAAAAAATGAAGGGGGGCTTTGAAAATATCTACGCTCATTCAAGATTGCCGCCATTTTTGTAATGGCCGCCATATAAATTTGACATTTAAACATTAATATCTGATTAAGTCAATTTTTTTGCAAAGACCTGAAATTTACACCCTAGCGTGTATAAAGTGTCTCCTTTACAAAAAAAATAAATCTTATAAAATTCTGTTTTCATATCTCTTCACAATCCAAGATGGCGTCCAATATGGTCGCCGGTTTTAAGCAAAACTGTTATATCATTTTTAAAGTAAAATTTGTAGCACAAATTATGTTTATTTCGATTTAAAAGTGTTTTAACATATCAGAAATTATATAAAAGTATGTAAATTACAATGAAAGTAAAACATTATAAGTTTCTGTGCAAAAATATCTTTAAAAATATCAAAAAACATAGTTTTCATATTTCTCTAATTTGATTTTCTGAATCCTTATACGAAGTTCGAAAAGTTTTCCTATACAAGTTTATAAACCTGCAAGATTAATTCAATATGTTAAAAAAGACACAAGATGATGATTCATGGTTAGTATCTATGCTCTGTGCATTCTGCTTTTTGAGAGTATTATTTTTAAATATGTTTACTTGTAAAACCTATGTACACTTAGTGACGCAAAGAGCTTTTTATGTAACTTTTAAAGAGGTGTGATCTACTTTGCATTGTTATATGTTGAATATCTTAGGTCTCAAATGGCTTTCCCTTGGATGCTACTTATGTTTGCAAAGACTTAAACTGTCTTAAAAATCGTCTTCGAAACTACAGTGCCAAGAGCGTAAAAATATCATTTAACATCACCTTGTGATACTCTTTATAAAGATTATGAATTATTGGCATATGGTCAAAATCACTTAGTTTATATGGACTCATCTGATATAGAAAAATAGCTTTGTGAGTTTTGTTGTGTGAACCAGTTCTGAGTGTATATAAATTGGGCATGTTTCTTTAAAATCATAACTGTATGTGGTGAAAAATATGATACTCCTAACATGATCTTATCTTACTTATGATAATTATCCTGCAGTGGATCTAGGCATGTTTAATGAGGACACTGAAAGACGGACAGTTTATATTTCAAATCATCAGTAACTGTATGTGGGTCAAGCGATACTATTTATATCTTTATTTCACTACACATAGATGATATGATGTATCAGTTGCCTTAGTTTTACTTTGTATCTTTTGAAAATACCATGTCTAAATATGTTATTCAATGAACAGTTCTAACTCATTTGTGCTTGATTACAATGATATGATAGTAGATATAACTTTGAATCATTCTGTTACGAACTTCAGTAAGACTATGATATCAAATGAAAATTTCAGTTGTCTCGATGTGTTATCTTGAAAGCAATTTTTATCTTTTCATAAAGAAATTGTGCAGGAATTAATTGTATTCGTAAATTTGACAACATTTAACACATGTTTTATTCAGATGTTTTTCAGTTTACTATCGTTACAATTAAAGGATAATATTAAGAATATTGAAACAGGTTATATCATGTAAACGATTGTTATAACTGAATGTATACACATGACTGTCTGTGCCTTTATTGATATATTTAGCACACCCTCTAGACCTGAAGGAAGACAAAATACCTTAATACAAGAAACAACTGTTTAACATTTAATATTTAAATAAAGTTTCTTAAAAAATTAACAAAAAGCAAAGAAATGAAATAACATGTAACTTACAAACTTCGTTTTTTTTCTTTTTTTGTTATCGAATAAATTTACCCCATTTTGTTACATTTTTTTACAATAAACACATAGTGTTAATTGAATATCAAATACACTATAAGTAACTAAGTAACTTTCTGAATTCATAGACTTGAAAACCATGTTAGTGAAATATACAAATAGTTGTACTTTGTTGATAATTTTTGACAAAAAACTGAAAAAACTTGACTAATATTGTGATTTACATATAATTTGATTATTTTTGACATGTTTAACAATTTTTTTTATTGAAATACGCATATTATTGCTTCAAGTTATACTACAATGAATATATCAGTTTGCATAAAATCGGCGACCATAAAGGACGTTATCTTGATTTCTTAAGGTATATAAAAGCGGAATTTTTGTAAATGAGAAACTTTACACATGCTGTAGTGTAAGTTTCAGGTCTGTACAAAACCTTTTACTATTTTGAGCTATTATGTACGTCAAATTTATATGGCGGTCATTTTGAAAATAGCGGCCATCTTGAATTAGAAAAGATATTTTGGGCTCACTTAATTTTTTACATTTGCATAGAGTAAAGATGATTTCCTGAAAGGTTCATGCTTGTTTCACAATTTGCATTATTTTGACTGCGGAGACCTTATTAGCCTCCCCACTGTAAGGAATTGTATGACGTATAATGAAATCACAGCATTTAAAATATATTTCCTTTCACAAGTACACAAATAAAGTTTCTAATGTACGTTGTGTAAAAGACAGTAGTTTTGAAAACCGACATTGCATACAGAACTTTAACCAGGCATTCAGCCTTTATTCTCTGAAAGTTCATGCTAAAGTAACAAGTATGTTATATGATCTCAAAAAAGTTGAGTAAATTTAAATGCAAAAATCGTTTGTAATTGATGACATATGATGTTGCTTATTACACTTTTACCACGTTATACCTAGGCCGATAGACGTGTAAATTTGATAGACCGAGTTTTTGTCTATCCGTCGAGCTAACAAAACAGAAACATTTCAGGTTGATATTAATTATCTCAAGACCTTGAAAATATTGATAACAAAAACTGATTAGATTTGCAATGATCAATGAGGAGTCTGGTCAGAACATCGGAAGTCTATCTTGGACTTTCTCATCAAATCAATATCTGAGACTGTCGCAAATGATCTTAACAAACTTTCATCGAAATTTTGAATATAATGAGATATTTCTAGATGAAGTTCCGCCTGGTAGAGATCGTGTGGTTGTCCGTTTTAACAAGCATAATGTTTTCATTGAATCAATAACATGAGCTGTAAGCAAATATTATGACATATATTGATTGGATTATTTAAAAATATGACACACAATGTCTCTGTCATACACCATGTAACGTAAAAAGTTAAACATGTACTTCACATTCATAATCAACTTCTTTAACAGAGAAAATTATTATTCTTTTATAGTTTGATTTTGATGAGTGTTTATGCGTGCATAAAATCTCTTTATGTCGATATTAATATGCTTGTTATATCCTTGTGAGATATTTGACTCGATTTAACCATAAAATTAAATGAAATATTAGTTGATATAAGAGATGTTGCAAATTCCAATATCTCTCATGGACATACCTAATCAAATTAAATCTGCAATTTTCACTTAAAATTGGTTTGCTATTCATTGCCAGATTAATTAAATTGATCAAACTTGAACACCACTAAACGTAATTGATCGATATAAAAATCAAGCCACTGATTAAACTGATAATATATCCCACTGCTGCGGGCATTATTTTGTAAATCGTCGAAAGTCTGCTTTTATACAATGTTGTACGATAATGACGTAATCGAGCTGTCTGTATAATGTTTCATGCAGTTACCGACATATTATAAGCAAACGGAACTTTTTCATTGATGACATTTTGTGTGATGTGAAGATATATTTGTGATTGGCAATGGCTCAAAAGAAATTCACTTTCGTTCATGGCAAGTGTACAAATATAACGTCTCTTAATGTCGTAGTCAGAATGTTAAACTCGTATCGCGGGGCAATTATTGTACTTTTATTGACCATCAGTATTTGTTAGCCGACTATCAATGTATTCATCTTAAGTATATAAAGCAATTAAACACATAAGGCAGACAACAGGATAGAAATTCAGATAACAGTTCGGAAGCAAAATTTGATGTTTTTTTATTATCTTTAGAAAGCAAAAACATTTCAAATAAACACCATAATAAATCATGTATGGCAAAATTCTAAGGTAAATCAGTACATTTAGAACGTCAAAAAGGGTTTTAAATTTGTTGCTTAAAAAACAATTATAAATTTGCTAACAATAAAAAAGAAAATTGAATTGGTATAGAGCGTTTTTAGTGTCATTTCAAAAATGACTTATGCTTTCAGTGAAATACATATTAACAATCCTTAAGGTTTTCTGGTATAAAATTATGTGTTGATCTAAAATATTACTAATAAGTAAAGATGCAAATGTTTTAAATTTGTTACTAAAACATATTATGCCTAAGATTTTAAAATTTCTTTGTCTTTTAAAGGGGCAAATAATTATAGACTTTGAGAATTTTTAAAGCATGTTCGATGACGTAGGAAATGAAATGTAAACAAAGTGATATTGACTTCCATACACACATCTAAATCATCAAAACTGCACTAATTAACAAAGAAGAGATGAAACAAAATATAATCCAGGTACTTGACCAATGGGTTTTATTTTGTAACAGGACACAACAAAATGAGAAAAACACTTTTGAGAAATAACAGCAAAAGCTTTTTATTCAAAATTTCGATGAAAGTTTGTTAAGATCATTTGCGACAGTCTCAGATATTGATTTGATGAGAAAGTCCAAGATAGACTTCCGATGTTCTGACCAGACTCCTCATTGATCATTGCAAATCTAATCAGTTTTTGTTATCAATATTTTCAAGGTCTTGAGATATTTAATATCAACCTGAAATGTTTCTGTTTTGTTAGCTTGACGGATAGAAAAAATTTCGGTCTATCAAAGTCATGCGTCCGTCGGCCTAAATATAACATGGTAAAAGTGTTATAAGGAACATCATATGTCATCAACCACAAACGATTTTTTTTGCATTTAAATTTACTCAACCTTTTTTGAGATCATGTAACATACTTGTTACTTTAGCATGAACTTTCAGAGAATAAAGGCTGAATGCCTGGTTAAAGTTCTGTATGCAATGTCGGTTTTCAAAACTACTGTCTTTTACACAACGTACATTAGGGCCTTTATGGTAACGAGTATCTTACGTGTACTAGCTTTCGATGATTAATTGGCTTTTGATAAGTAAGTAAATGTTTGCAATTGATATAAGCAATCTTGTTAAATAAAATTGTTTTAATAACTTTATAGAAATTCAAACCAATTTTTACGTATATCCTTACAAACAGAGCAGAGAAATTTTACTGCATTTAGAGAACCAAGTCAGGTTAGTTTTTATTGGATATTCACTTTGACGTCATTCAAGGGATTTCGTTTTGACAGCCTCCTGTTGCAGAAATTATGCTATTTTAGGACAATTTTTTTATAAAGTTGTATCATTATATCACAACAAACGTAGGTTAACAGACAGAGGGTGGTGTTTAAAGGTAATTGCTGAGGGAGCTTATACACACCTCGACATTACTTAATACTGAAAACTAAAAGACTCAAACATACGCGCATGAAGAATAAAGAAAAAAGGTTTTATTTTTTAGTAAATTATATGATATTAATATTTAACAAATTTTCATTAAAACATTCTGTTCAGATTGTTAAAATATGTTGCAACCGTTTAATTCTTTACTCGAATTCTGCATGTAATTAACTTATTTGATCAGCTTTAAGAGTGGATTGACCAAGAAACAATCTTTTAAAATTTTGATGATATAACCCTACTTTTAAGGAATAGATAACGTTAAAAGAAACGCTTGGACGGTCCTTCAGTCAGGGGGATGACGGTGTGTAAGTATTTAAACCATTCACATTGTTTACGTTATGCTCTTTGACCTGAAAAATACGATCCGTAAAAAAAACTTTTTGAATATTTTATTAACTTCATCATTCTTTACGAATAATCCAATACCCCCCAAAAATCTGGCATAAGCTGAGATGCAATAGAAACTAATATCAAGAAGTTTTCTTAGAAGAAGAAATACCGTAATGTATTATTTTCGGTCTGATAAATTTCAACAAAATTATAGAGATTTGATTTCAGCTGCATGAAGCGGACGGTTGATAAATTAGATGAGAAAATCTTCCAGGTAGTATTGATGTTCCTATGCCAATCAACATGTCAGCTTTAACTGTGGAAAACTTCGTCATATAAACGCGCGATAAGACATTGTTCACATTCATCTTTCTATTGTATTCTTTAAATAAACTCAACAAAACTAGAATAATTCATTGTTTATAATTTTATTTACTTAATCACTTTTTCAATAAAAACATATAGAACACATATATCACTACGATTTGAATCATGTGAGATGCGCTGTGGTTATTTTGGCTAATCTCGGTTTAACAATTTTCAAAGCAAGACCAGGGCTCCAAACCTTCCCCACCTGATATGCACATACTCAAGTAATTTGAATCTATTCAATGGCCTCATACGATCACAAATGGGGTAAACGATGACGATTATCAAAATCAATCGTTCCATTTCTTATACCACTGAAATATTTACAGAAATGTCATTTGAAATTACTGCGAGAAAACATGCTTTTACATCATTCCTCTTGATAATGTATATTTTAACTTTTAAATGCATAAATGTAAAAAAAAGGTTTAAAGCTTTTAAATATGTACTTTTCTCTCCGGAGAAAATATCAACACTAATTAAACTATAAAAAGTGTCATGAAAACGCCATTTTTACCAAGGAGTTGCAGAGCAAATCTTTTTCGACAGTTGGTTCCTTTGCTTTTGCATGCAACCAACGTGATTTTTAAAGATACAAACAAGATGTTTTATCAGATCCCGTTGAAAACATACGCTGTCATGTGTATTTTCAATATATTTGTTTCATCCCGACGTGTGAACAGAACTGGGAAAATATAAGAAACTGCTGTTGACAAATGAATACTGAAAGGGAAAAATACAACATGTATTGATAAATATCTAGTATAATAATCAATAATAACTAAAGTTACTTAATATCATGAATTTGCTGAGAACTTCAAAGACTTGTGATAGAACGAAATTTAATTAATTAATTAATTTTGAATCGTGACATGGACAGATTTCCAAAGTTTATAGCGTTATTACTGAAATGATCGTCTATAAAACATTTCTGGTCTTTGAATGCCTAAGATAGATTGTCGCTTTTATTTCTCTTCTTATTTCGTTGGTAAACATAATTTTGGCCGGAGATGTATTTTATATCATGAATATATATTTATTTCCATTAATATAACCCACTGACATCTTACGTAAAAATGTTTATGATTCATATGATAATTGTGTTGTACGTCGTAAAATTGCCACTCATTAGACAGTAAATCCGTGATAATTACCTTCAATTCATTAATTATACATTTTTCTTAGATATCGGTTAAAGAGAGAGAGAACGATATTCAAATAAAGTACATTTACAGAGAAATTTCATGCACAGTTATCGATTTGATAACAAATCAGTGAAAAGTACGGAAGACCGGTGGTGACATTTCACGTTCACGAATTCATGATTTCAAGATTTTAAATTTCATTACTTTTAGAGTGAAATATTGAATTTTTAAATCGTGAATTCATGAATTCATAATTTCACGATTTCTTTTAAAAACATGAATAAATGAAATAATGAAATCGTGAAATCATGAATTCATGAATTCACGATTTCATTTTTTTAAAGTGAAATCGTGAAATAGTGCAATAGCGAATTCATGAATTCGCGATTTCATAATTTCACGATTCCTCTTAAAAAACCTGAATAAATGAAATAATGAAATCGTGAATTCATGAATTCACGATTTCATTTTTTTAAAGTGAAATTATGAATTCGTGAATTCATGAATTCACGAATTCACAATTTCATCTGCACAGTTGTGACGTCACGATGTCAAGTCTGACACGACGCTTGAGCATGCGCTTATGACATTTTCCGTTCAGAGTAAAGGTGGCGAGAGTTACAGGAGTTCCAATTCATTTTTTTTTAAAGTAAGTATTCTTCCTTTAGATTTAAGTTTATTTGACATTAAATTTTTCATAATCATGCATAAATGTACATAAGTTTTTTGGTACAACAGTTT
>NW_026852833.1:0-27422 GCF_026571515.1 Ruditapes philippinarum
GAAAATAGGCTAGGACCTTTTTTGAAATGTTTTGATTGAAGAAGGCATGAAATTCTTTCATACAGAATCCCTTTTACTCAAAGAAAAACTCTGACGAGCTTTGAAAATTTTGAAATTATTATAACACAATTAATAAATTATTATTTTTCCTTTCATAATCTTTTTTGTTACCATTCAATTTTAAAGAGTTTAAAAGATTTTTAATTTGAAACGAAATTAGCTATCTCCATATTTGTAACTAAAAAATATTTAATGCATGACTTGGAGTGATAATTAGTGCAACACTGTGGTACTTCTTCCGCAATTTGATTGAAATCAATTATATAATGAAAAGCAGGAAAGCATTTTTAAAAAAAATCCTAAGAAAAATAACAATACATCATTTCGACAATATTTCAAATAATATGGCAGAACATGGCAATTCAAATTGAATACAAACTTTAAGATTTAATGTATAAGTTAATCTGACACGTTTATGTCTAAATCAAATTAACACTCACAACAATACATCAGGTGGCTTTTTCTAAGTATGAACTTTATTGATCGATAAAGATGAGTCAATATCTCATTTAAATGTTATGTCATAATGAAATTACTCGGAATTTAAATTGCAATATGTTACTGCCTGTGTTATAATTGTAATTTATTTACCTTTTAGAATTTTATTATCTCTTTATACCTTTTTAACGAAGTGCTCTACAAATCTATTCATATAAGATACCATAAATTTAACTTTTATTATGTTTTAACATTAGTTATGTGCAAAAAGGCTTGGTATATTTCATTGTTTTTTAATTGTTTGTTTGTTTGTATTTATGTGTGTTTTTGTTTCATTTTTATTTCATTTTTAAGGACATTCATGTCACTAATAGAATATTGTGTTAGTCAGTATAAATTTGTGTCACAAAAGCCTATTGATTCACAAGACCGTGTATACTAAATCAATTACCTTATATTATTTAGAACATCAAACATATATTCATCACACACATATGTTATTTAAAATGACATTTTCTATATATCCGACTTCATTTTGTTACATCATAAGCCGTTTATTATTTTTCGATTAAAATATATTATCACGACTTACCAGTCAGTGGAAAGTGAACTGTGATACTCATTAAAGTCAAATATTACTAAATCTGTTTCGGTTGATTGCTTTGGTGGTTTTAAGTGGTGGGTGTTCTATAAAAATGCTACCTTTAAAAATGTTTTAAATGGCAACAAACATGTTACAACCAACATGTAAATGATATCTTCGGTAGCAAAGGAAGTACATTTTATCATTGATGAAACGGGATATTATTATCAAAGATGCACTTAACTCGACTTTGTGGTAATTTTGATAAGGTTTGAGGTTTGTTTGTTGTTGTATTTGTTGTTGTTTGTCCTAGATGTTCTTGTTGTTTTTTTATTTGGTTGTTTGTTTTGTTTGTTTATTTGTTCCTTTTCGTTGGGGTTTGTTCTTTTGCTGTTTTTTTCATTATTGCAAGAATTGTGTTGTTTAAATCATATTAAAGCAGTTCTATTAATCACTTCAAATCCAACACTTTTAACATTAAATCAGATATGGCTTACATCAACAAAAGGTTGTTGTAAAGTCTTTGTTTAACAAATACAGCGTAAGTATCATACACATTATCATTGTACTGTTTTGACCTCAATATCTTTGATAAGCATAGACATCATTTAATTTGTCATTGTTTGTTTAATAAAAAGTATTCCTTGAATATTGCAAATATTTTTTATTGCTCTGTCAGTTCAGCCAATTCGCTTTTCATTTTACTGCACGTTTTTAGCAACAAATAAAGCTGTATTCTTTCTCACGGTGGCATCAATCTGTACATAATTACATTTAGTGACACTATACAACGGCATACCTAAGACGAATAATTCACAAATTTTAAATTGAACAAAAATACTCAAATTACGCTTTCTAAATACATTATATCTTATGATAATCTATATAAAAAACAATTTTTTGCATCAGAAATCAATGTCTATTTAATTCTCCAGAAAGGTCAAACATGTAATAAATAATGTATCCAAATGTAAACTTGTGTACTTTGTAATCAGTGCTTATCAGCAAAAAGCCGAAGGCCCTTACTTGAAACAATACCCCGTTCTAAAAGAAATATTGCCCTTTTGTCGAATATTTTTACATATTCTCTCATTTATAATTTATTGCAGGCTCAGGTTGATTGAGTCTGTGCATGAACGGTACTGGAAAGTGCAAATAAACGTCCACACTCCCTAGCATTGTACCTATATTTGGGCATAAAACATACTAAAACTCCGGCATACTCTTGTATCGAACAATCCAAACCCAAATACAGTTTCTTTTGCTTTTCTTTGATGATGTAGTTGTGCTATATTTGCAAGACATGTCCTAATTTACTACCAAAGAAGACCAAAGAAGACCAATAAAACACGATAACCGACTAATAAGTCAACATAGAGAGTTCGTGCTTTTAAACCAGCGGAAATAGGTTTGTTTTTACAAGGACAAGCCCTTTGTTGGTATTTCAAGCATGGAAAAAATAACGTCCTGGTAATTCACATTTTCCGTAATTAAATTGAAGTTTTATCACTTTCTACCTTGACATTTCATACATTTGTCTAATTAAGATTTTACAACACCATTCATTCTGTTCAAATAATTTACCGACTGAAACAAATCATCTAAAGAAAGAAAATAGAATACATTTAGAGTAATTATAACGTTTTCTTAAGGTCTCATGTCGCTTTGACAAAACCGCTTTTTCAGTAAAATCAATAGATGTGCATTAAGTTAAGCAGAGCAGGGCAATCTGGCGCCAGGTATGTATAACAGGAACTGACTTTTACTTGATTATAAAGTTATTTTTACTTCTAACATTCTACAAGTGGACCATCGCGTAATCGAATTACTATATATATGCAATAACCTTGATTGATCAACTGTGGCAAATTGAATTGAATCGACTTTAATTTCGTAGGTAATAACTACAAGTTTTTCAACAAAAAAAACAGTTTTACTGATGTTGCAATGTAAAATGTCAACGACAGTAAGCTTAAAACAATGGATCAGATCCAGATTTCCATCATGTCGAATTATTCCATTAATCATATCAAAAAAAAAAAAAAGTTTATCATGTTACTTTAAAATACGATGTAAATTTCAAGTTTTAAAGCTTCTTCTGATGGCTATAAACTTAAATTTTGAAAACAAAAAAAGAGAATCTTTACAAAAATACCTGAATAAAAAAATATATGTTTGAATGAATTGTGAATGCACTGATCATTGCTAACGCTTTAATTTTTTCTTAAAATAGCAGCATTATATTTTGTTCCGGAACATTTTATTGGTTTCAGTACAATAATATTGTATGTTGAATAACAAAATATAAAGAATGCGCCATAAGATTATTAAAATAATTTAACTTTTATCGTTACTAATTATTATAAACAATATTTAATTTTATGTAGCTTTATACCCTTATTGATAAATTCACATGGACGACAGAAAAATAGGGACTGTGCCTGAACTTACCACATTACATGTCTAATTAAAAATAGTTTTTCCTGTAACATGAAAGAAAAAAGGCTAGAAAAGTTGAAAGAACTTTTTCCCTACCATATGTGTGTTACAAGGACAGTGACTGGTTGTTTATTAAAGGAATACATATAAAATTATTCTTTTAATATCTCGACACGATTCGAGCTCCTGTCACTTGAAGCTGACATCCACTTACGCATTTTTAGTGGTTACGTCAAATGTATTATGATAACGTCACATGTCTAAATATAGAACATAAACGGTGATTGTATTGCATTATAATACACACTTTCGGTTCTTATATGTTCAATAAAGTATAAAGTGTTAGAATAAGGTGTAAACTATTCTATATGTTATTCCTTTAAATATAACCAGTATTTCTTTTACGATCATTGCAAATTTTCTATATATCCTTAATTGTGTCGTGCTTTATGAATGCTTCAACAATTATAGGTAATGGCATTTCAATACTGGTAAATTTGAAATGAATAAGCACGAACGAATGATTCTCTTTTATGAGTTTTCAATGTAGACAAAATGATAAGTTTTTTTTATATATTATTGCAAAATGATAAATGTCTAAACAACTTACAATAAAACATGGTTGATAAGAGCCATAAATGCCGAATTTATTCTTAAATAAATTAAATATTGATAAGAAAAGAACAAAACCGATGCAATGAGGTTCAATTATGACATATCATTTAAATAAACGGCGCAAACTTGAAAATATAACTATCATGTTGGCCATGACGTCATTTTGTCATTTGGTTACGTCAGCTATTTAAAGTAAATCAGTTATTTAAAGGGAATTTCCATTTTACATGACGTTATTAATGCTTGCATTTTATTATCCTATTACAATAGTTTATATTAAAAAAGATAAGGGTACACATATTCCTTACCTAACATTGTTTTTTAATTGTAATTTTTGCAAAACGGCCACATTTTAAGAGAATTCTGACACAGGGCTGGGAATCAAAACTGCGTCGTATCCTACAAAATGTAAACAAACGCCGCCATCTTGGAGCGAAAAATGTATGTTTTTGTTTATAACTCTTTTTGTTGGAAATGACTGAAAACCAGATATATGTATTAACACGCTACACTATTTTCCGCTTCGTTCGGTATATGTTGCTTGCACAACTATTTTGTAAAACAAAAGTTATAGCGAACTTGCAACTCGAAGCGGGGCAGAATTTTTATGAAATTGTGTGGATACGACGCAGTTCATATTGCTTTATCTATCGTTTTTTCCTTCAAATCAATTATATACTCGTTTTCCGAGTTCACCATAAACTTCAAAACATAATTTTGGATCATTTACTAAACTTTCATTAAAAAGAGATGTTTATTTTTCAAGAAAATAATGATTTTTTCGAAATGATACGACGCAGTTGAAATTAAAATATGATACGACGCAGTTGTATTTTCATTGCAGGCTGCATATTGGTTATTAATAAACTATTTAAATTATGTGCTAGGTATGTTAATAACGTCCAACAACATTTCTTGTTTACGCCTTAAGTCAAAAGCAGAGGTCACTCATTGGTTTTATAAAAATGGAAATGTAATACAATTCTATTAAGGCTGCATTTTTCGGTCGCATTTTATTACCTGTCATAAGCAGCTACAAATTCCGAAAAGCTGTATCAAATACAATATACGGTACATTGAAACACGTGATCGCACACCCATATGACAACGTGTTCTAGTGTTGCCTTAGCATGCTTATAAACTTGTTCCCATGAGTCTGAAATGGGAGTGATTACTATTTTTGATACAAAATTCAATATTCCATTGTAACCTCTCCTGGACCCTGTATTAATCAGGAATGACCTTTTTTTAAAAAAGAGAAATAATTACAAATTTTGAAAAGGCCTCTCGCTATCGGGAGAGAGCTATGCGCAAATTGCATGCCTACCTTGGTTACTTGTAATTAGCAATAATTTCCGTTATTACTTATGTCTTTTACGTGCCGATTTTATTGTATTCATTTTCTTAATAATCGGTGAGGACAGATGAGATTTATTATTTGAAACTGAACATTAAATTTTGAAAATTATGTTATAAATGGTTAAGCTATAATATATTTTTGCAAGTAGGTTATGCGTTCCGTTTAGTCATTTTATGTTCAGCGTCGAGAACTTTACCGCTGATTTTGTCGTATTGCATTTCTTTATCGCCGTTAGGAAAGGTCTACGGAATGTATTTTTTATATTTGCACTTAAGTATCATTCTTCTCCATCAAGAACTTTAAATTTTCAAAATCGAGTTACATATGATACAACTACAAATTATTTTGTAAAGAAGGTGTCCGTTTTGCAAAAGTATTTTTACGCTGTGCACCGATAAATTTGATACAGATATAGGCAGACATAATCTTTCAACAGTATTGAAGAAGTTTTCACAATATTGAACAGAAAATTTAGGTCAGATTATCGCACCGAATTTTCAACAGACTAGAGACATGACATCATAACATACCTTCATACTAAAGTTTTCAGAAAATGACTTCACAGAGGATTACCCCCTGTTTACATTGAAAATTTCTCTGTTAGTCATACCGAAATAAGAAATTTAAATGTTATTCTCTTTATAATTAATTCAAATATTTATGATCTTACAAGTTCACACCAGAAGTTAATAAAAAAAGCTGCTTATTTGTACAGCTGACGTTAACAAATATTGTTGAAAAAACAAATCAGACAGGTGTGTCCGACCGAGGTCGAGCTGTTTATGTTTACTGAATTCAAATCGCCTGAACTGAACTGCTATGAATTCGAAAACCAACAGGGACTTTTTATTCTTTCATGTGAAAAACCTATCAAGCTCGTTTCAAAATGTCGATGGTTCTCTGCAGGTGCAGCATTTTGCCTGAAATAATGCACAATTTCAAAGGCGCACCTGAGGTCCTCGCCCCTAGTAAAGCTAATGTGTAGAGTGAAAGCTTGAAAGAAACCACAAAAAAGCAGTCATTACCAGAACATGCAGAACCACAGTTAACTTGGAGCGTAGCTAGCCAAAATGAATTCAAGATAATAGATTTCTACATTTTTTTTGCGAAAAAAATTAGGGATAATATTGAACATACAGGAAATATAAGAAATTATTTCAGATATTTATGATCAAATTAGGTAACATGTTCATGTTTAACTGAAAAGTAGCTTCCGCAATGTAAACTTAACAAATTTATATGTTATATTGACATGACACAATGTATTCTTAATAATCAAAAAAGCAACTGAACATTGCTATACACCGCAAATGATCTGGGGTTTTTTTTTATCTAGCGCAAGTGATTTATTCCATTAAAAAATAGAAATTAAATTGCCCAAAAATTATCCCTGTGAAAAGACTTCCAAAAATACAACTGCGTCGTTATCATATTTTATTTTCAACTGCGTCGTATCATTTCGAAAAAAAATCATTATTTTCTTAGAAAATAAACATCTCTTTTTTTAATGAAATTTTAGTAAATGATGCCAAAATTATATTTCAAAGTTTTATGTGTGAACTCGGAAACAAATATATAATTGATTTGAAGGAAAAAAAACGATAGATAAAGCTATATGAACTGCGTCATATCCACACATTTTAATAAAAATTCTGCCCCGCTTCGAGTTGCAAGTTCGCTATAAAACTTTTGTTTTACAAAATAGTTGTTGCAAGCAACACATATACCGAACGAAGCGGAAAAAAAGTGTAGCGGTGTGTTAATACATATATCTGGTTTTCAGTCATTTCCAACAAAAAGAGTTATAAACAAAAACATACATTTTTCGTTCCAAGATGGCGGCGTTTGTTTACATTTTGTAGGATACGACGCAGTTTTGATTCCCAGCCCTGTGACAGTAAAACTTTAATATATCAGGAAATTCGAACTGTAACTGGCTTTTATTTCTTAGTATTTCAACAGTATAGATAATGTTTTCAATTTAAGTACCATACCATTTGTTGGTAAAACAAAATTAACGTTAATAGTTTGGACTCCTGCAATGTATATATTTCATTCTTTAGAAGACACTGCCCTACGTGTAACGCAGCAACTGTGTGCAATTTATTGGTATTCGTTACACACATAAATTTACAATCTTAAGAGGAGTTAAACTGTCTCATTTTGCTCATTTTGCTGATTTTATCATTTGCCAATTATCTAATTGTAAAATGACCATAATCATTTCAAATTAGAACATCTCCATTGTTGATGGAACCTGAAGTTCAGTAGGTAAGTTTGCTGTGTTTTAAAGATTTAAAAAACGACAGTTTATATCTTTAATTAAATTTATAGTTTCCTACATATAGATGGTTTATACTTGAATGTATACACTCTAATATATATCTTCTCTTCCGAAATTTATATAAGCTGACACATTTTCAAAGGAAATAATACAGCGTTGTATTTTCATTGACGTAGTAGAAGTTTATAAATGTAACCCGTTATACACGTAAAGAAGTCTGAATGGCTTATCGATAAATTATAAAATACGATTTACTATATCCAATAAGACGTATCTTAAAATATGTTTAACAAATACAGCTTGTAATTATAAGAATTATGTGAGACAAACATGTCAACCATATGAATAATTCAGTTTGACAAACAAATTTCTTAAGCAAAACGAAAAAAGAGAAATGAATCAATGCATAGTCACTGTCGAAGTCATTTTATTGTTTAGTGTAACATTGTTACATTATAAATCACCGTACGTTCCGTACGAATGTTTATACAACAGTAAACATTTGTGAGCAAAGAAATGTAAACACCAAAAAACAACAACAACAACAAACAAACAAAGAGCAATTTGAATGAACTAAGGTACTTACGCATTTACTATCTAGTGTATACGTTTATGCGTAGAAATTCAATCTTGTTTATTAGTAAATTAATATTTCAAACGACATCTGACCGCGTGACACCTTTTTGGAAGATATCATTGTTTAAGTGATTGTTTAAGTATTTGTTTGTATAAGAAGTTATAATATGACATCTTAGTAATGAATCTCGCTAGGCAATTTAAACTATATCATGTCAGGAACTGTTCAGTAGCCAGTGACATCGATGTTTTATTTTATGTTATAAAACCACGGTATCGTTTATATCACATATATTTACAAGAACTACTGAGTACTGTCTGAATAAATTTTTATCCTATCGTTATTTCTTTATGAAATCGCAATAAAACATTTCGACTGACAAATTTTCACCGATAAACAAAGTTATGCAGAGCATTTCCATAATTTAACACATTATTCGATGACATAAAGGTTTTATGACAGACATGCCAGAACTCTCATGAATTTATAAGCAACTGACATTTTTTATAGTTAAACATCTTTCCAACTAATTAAATATCCTTGCTAAATCTTAATATTTATTACTTACACATTAAAGTGCTTCCATTCTAACTACAGAGGCATAAATTACATATTGAATATTGACATGGAAATAGAACGATTACAATTACTCGAATATATACTATAAAGGATGAATAGAGTTTAAATCAGTTTATGACATAGTTATGTTGATTTTTTCCTGAGAAATCTAGAAGAAATAAAACAAGCCTGCAGCATTTCAACGTCATGGTTGAGTGGTTTAAGGTTCTTAATCAAACCTAGCTTCCGGTAATGATACCAGTTTATTTTTACATTTCGTACTGTACCATAAGGTTTCGTATTCAGTAATGGAAAAAATGAAATATTGATTTTATTTCGGTTATTGTCTCACATATCTTGTGTCGTTGTTGTTGCTGTTGTTACTGTTGTTGTTGTTTTTGTTAAAAAAAGTATCAGTAACAAAACTATATAATTATTCTTATGTGCAACATTTTTGAAACATTTTTATTGCCGTTTTTTACTACTACATATCAACGAAAGTCTAAGATTTATTATCAACATTTGTCGTGTAAGGCCAACCTGGAAAGAAAATATCTGAAGTAAAACACTTCTAGGTGTATACAAATATACGGATGAATTCTGTCATTATGTAACTCAGACCTGTTACAAAAACAAAGCAATGAAACATACATTTTACCTCTATTATGGCATTTGTTAACAAAAAAATTACCGAACAAACGTGGTATTTTTTTGCTGTTCTTTTGACATGTGTATATACGCTGCAATATTTTTTACATGGGAAACTGATATAGGATAAAAAACATACTTGAATATTGTTTTAATTGAATAATAATCTAAATTTCTATTTACGATAAAGGGTGCTACTCCTTCGTGACCTTTAAAAACATTTATACATGTACGCATAAGATAAGCATTTTAAAATACAATTTGTTGTCATTTGTAACTAAGCTTCATACAGTTAGGGACAAATTCATCGTAGTATTGGATTAGATGATAGCGATTTGAAGTAAGCGAAGTCAATGCAAGCGACAGTACATGTGTTATAAGTTTAACATAATATTTTTTTTTATAGATGTATGTTTGCTGGTTGTAAATAATTTGTCTTAGATATTGTCTTAGATATTTTGTTGGATATATTCCAGTTAACATTTCTTTATAATATAGCAATTTATATGCGTTTTATGCACGATTACAAAGACACATTTACTTGAAGTTGATTGACAGCAGCATCGTCTTTCCTGTCAAAGATATATGAAAAGTCATTAATTACGATTGAAACACTTTTTTCGTTTGCTTGTTACATAAGGAAGTATAATTGAAGTAAAAAAAAGTTAAGTGACGAAAGAAATTTAGAAGAAATTAATTAATTTATTAAAAAAAAACCATATATATATCCCTCATGTAAAGACTCAATCAAACCGAGTCTGCAATTCTTATGTAATTTTGTTGTGATTAATGCTTCCGAGGGATCACTTTGTTTCCAGATTTTTATACTTCACAACAGCTGGTGTCAAGTGCTGTGTGGCAGCTGTAAATATTTTCCCCGTACTTCACTTCAGTGTTGTTATATTTTTCTGGTCCTTCGGGATCATTGATGCCAGCACTATTAAGTGTTGAGAATTGAGTACCGCTCAAGCCGGTGCTAGGGGGCATGAGGGATGTTGCACTTATTCAGTATCCCTCATGTACAGACTCAATTAAACCGAGTCTGCAATTCTTATGTAATTTTGTTGTGATTGATGCTTCCGAGGGATCACTTTGTTTCCAGATTTTTATACTTCACAACAGCTGGTGTCAAGTGCTGTGTGGCAGCTGTAAAAAGTTGCCCCGCACTTCACTTCAGTGTTGTTATATTTTTCTGGTCCTTCGGGATCATTGATGCCAGCACTATTAAGTGTTGAGAATTGAGTACCGCTCAAGCCGGTGCTAGGGGGCATGAGGGATGTTGCACTTATTCAGTATCCCTCATGTACAGATTCAATCAAACCGAGTCTGCAATTCTTATGTAATTTTGTTGTGATTAATGCTTCCGAGGGATCACTTTGTTTCCAGATTTTTAAACTATTTAGCATTTTCAGTTTTTAAATTGAATAAATTATGTGAAGAAAATCATGTTATAAAATGACAGATTACAAATAATACAATGTTCTGTCAGATAAATGTCCCTCAATGCAGGTATTTAAACGTTGACTTACATGTAAACAGCTTATTGTTTATTTTGTAGAATTATACGCAGGTGCAAATAATGGGAGAATTGAACATTGTGATAGCAAATCAGCATTTTCAAAAATGTTTACTTCACTTGTGTTATAAATATTACTTGTTTCAAATATTTTATACATTTATGTACCATGCATTTTCAAAAGTAAATTGCCTTATTTGTCAATATAATGTGTCAAAATTTTGTTAGTATTCGTTTTCCGTGGATAAAAAAACTTGCAAAATGCCAGCAAAACTAATACATACTTAATACTATATAGCTAATACATCATGTGGGTTATTTGCAAAAAGGCAACAACACGATAATGTTATCATATTGAAGGCAGTTTTTCTGTTCTCATAATAAAACTGTATATATTTTAAACTAGTTTTTTAACGTTATTTAATTAAAGACGGCGCAGTTAAGTTCAAGACACAGAAAATAACATTTTTAATCTAAGCTTATCATAAAGAACAAAGGGTATTCTATACCAAAATATAAAATTCAGACAGATATGTATCGTGTTAGATCTATCATATTTGTTAATTTTTACAGACAGAAATGATTACTTTCATTTAAAACTTCCATAAGAACTGACAAACACAATTAGCTGTAGATAAAATAAGAACGAAAATATTCAAGCATGTGGCGAGAGTGATATATTTATTACTTTTCTTACTTATATTTGAATTCACATTTTATTGAATAACGTCATGTGTGTTAAGCGCGATATCGGAAACTGACAAGATAGTTTCAGTCTATTTATGCGCTCGACATTTTTGTAGCTTTTGTATAATTCTGCAATGAATAGAATACCCTATTCATATTAAATTGTAATTCTTGAAACTACCTACATGAAACATCATTTGCAACATTTATAAATGCTCAGTAGTAATTATATTAGCAAGAATTAAGTAATAATTTTGGTTGCGTTTTTTTTAATTTCTTTGTTTGTCAACAAAACGATATTAATCATGGAGCACATTTTGAAAGAATTATTTTATACGACACTTTTATTTTAGTGTACTGCACTTACATTTGACACAATTTATATTATTATTTATACGTTTTTTTCACGAATAAAAATAAATTCGAGCTTAAAGATAATTAGCCATTTTTGGCAAAGTTAGTTATTCAATAGAACACAATTAGTGTAGGAAATGAACTAGTAAATCATGCATATTTTGGGGGTCAACCAGTCTATGTCTAGGAACAATAAGTTATATATACCAAAATGTTCACAAGGGTTCGTAGAATACGAAACGATATTTCATTTTAACCCAAATGGTCGGACAATCAAGAAATCCAAGATGGCGTCCAAGATGGCCGCCAAAATTCCTCAAAAACAGTAATTATCATTAATTTGCCAATGTTTTCAAGAATTTCAAAGTTACTTTTGTCTTCACATATAAATATGGTAGAAAATACATGTTTACTCTAAATAAATTGGTTTTTGTCCACTTTTATGGGAGAAATTTAAAATATTTGAAAGAATATCATGGAAAATGTATAAAAAATAACCTAAAAATTAAATTTTATATAAATTTTCATTTCCATGACAACATATTTCAATTTTTATTTCCATATTGTACTTTTTTGCAAGAGTACAACTTCAACTCTTATCATTTATGACAATTATAACGTTTATTGACATTTTTCTTATGGGCGCATTATGATTTTAAACGGGTGGGGTATAATTAAATTCAGCTAAAATTTACATCTCTAAAATTGTGTCTAATTCTTATGATTGAATGCCCAAATTATTGGGTTTTTTTTCACGTAGACATCCTTGTTTTCTCTGAAATAAATACAAAAATGTGATGTTTAAAAATACATTGAAATTTCCCTCAGTTTTCATGGTTGCCATGGTAACATGTTATAGAAAATAGGCTAAATCTTTCCTTTAAAAAATATATATGCATCATAATCACAATACTTTTCAAATGACATTCTTAATTGACTGTGGTTATAACAATAAGTATAGTTATCAAAAAATTCATTCCCTTGATGATATTTTGCTTTTTAAAATAATACTGTGTCGGTGTGACGTAAAACCCAAATCAAACAAATAAAATAATAATACTTCAGACGATTTTTGTTTAAATAAAGACGATGCTGTTAAAGGTTACAAAAATATAAATCCAACTTAGTTTTATTTTTTTTTAATTCATCATTATGTATATAATGACATATATTGCAGGATTTGTTTAAATACAGTTCCACATGCATATTTTAAAGAGATTTCATAGTACTCGGATATGATTAAATTTGGATATGTCTAAAATCAAAGCCACATTTGCATCTTCTCTCAAATTGCATGTAATTTTACAATGTTCTTTAAGAGAATTAAGAACTTAGGATTTCATTTTTGTGTATTCAGACTTCATTGTTCCAGTTTTTGATGTTTTGGGCAGGTCAGTCAAAATGTTTGTAAGGATCACGAACAGAACACAACAATTATTTAGTAACTGTTTTGTTTTTACCAAATTGAATATTGTTTATATTATGTGGATATCAAAATCATTTGACGAACTTATCCAAATTACAACTTTCATCTTTGAGCAAGATGTCACCTAAATTTCTTAAATATATTTCGAAATTCAAATCTAGAAGCAAATTATGTAATAATGACATTAATGTTCAGCATTTTACCAATATTTCTGAGAATTTTGTTACGAATTTTGATACAGAAATTCTTAACTGTCTTCACTTAGAGCGCTTACATATAAGAGAACTTGACACACTATTTAGTGGTGAAGTAATATTTTTAACTTCTTAAATTGAAAAGGAATAAGAGTTGTGATCTTAACAACTACAATTTTTATTGATACTTTAGAGTTTATTTCTACGGTGGCACAAAGGTGACATGTGTGTGTTTTTATTTATCTCGTGGCCACAATATACTATGTCGTGGCCACGAGTTACTAAGTCGTGGCCACGAGATAGCTAAGTCGTGGCCACGAGATAGCTAAGTCGTGGCCACGAGATACTATGTCGTGGCCACGGATTACTTAGTTAGATTTCACCATTTATATGAATTTCCCTTATTAACTAGGCGTGTGTTATAGTACAAGGATGCCCCTACTTTTACAGCCTGTAAAAGTGCCACTTATTCAACTTATTGAATGTTCATTAATTTTACATTTAGCATCACTGTGACCCTGATTTTTGACCTAATGACCTCGAAATTATTAGATGCCATCTACTGATCAGGTGCAATGATCTTTCTGGGTTATATAAACCATGGCTTATCCCTTCTAAATTATTCATCAGACAAGGATTTTACCTAATAGGCTATCTACTGTCCATGGGAAATGTCCTTTCCAAATAAAATAAACCAGGACTTATTCCTTCTCGTGTTATCGTATAAACATGGTTAACAGGCCGTAGTACGTACAAACTGACCAATTCGATAACAAAATTTGTCCCAACAAAGAGCTATAGTCAAAAATAATGTCTGATGGGCCTTGGAAGGTGACTTTCTAATATGACCCTAAAGACAAGTTCAAAGTGAATATCTTAAGTATTTTCAAAGAATAATGTTGCTTGTAAAATAATAATGTAGATCTTTACAGTATGAAGGAAAATGACCTTTTTTTGCATCCAGTGTACCTCATTTTGTTTGCAGACAATATTGTACTATTTATCCGTCAGCTTACAAGTTAATTCAAAATATGTTACATCCCTACCCCTACTAAACGTTGGCTCTTTCACGTGTTGGTGATTTATTTATATGATAGCCATAAACGCTGAAAAAGATTAACACATTTTCTAAAAATATCCGACTTTAAAAGAATATGCTTGTTTGTTTTTTAAAAATCGAAAACTGCTATACCATACAAAACATTTTTCACGAAATACCCAAACATGAAGTTGCAAGAGTTTTTGTCAAAAATCAACTCACATGTTTTCTTTTACAAGGAGACAAAGTTACATTAGTTAATATAAATTACTTTCATCATGTTCATAAAATGTTTTAAGTGTGGCATATAACAAGAAGCGAATTTTGCCAAAGCAATTCAACAAGATGTAAAAGTTACTGTAAACATTGAACAAAAGGATGAATGGTTGACGTACCACACCGGCGAAAACCAATATAAGAAAACACATTGAATAACCAAGTTCCAAAAGACAAATATTAATAATCTAGATTAAAGACGCTTTTTTGCAAATAAAGCATTCTACACATAGGAAATCATTAAAAAGAACATTAGTTTTTTCTCTTGAAAGTCCAATTAGTGATAAACATGGCACATTTTATACTTGTTACAGATATACAAATATAGCAGATACTAGCTATCTCAAAGAATTTGAAGATTCTTTTTTAATTTAACCATGAACATCAATTGGCATAATTGCACAAACCTATTCTTACTGAATGGTTAGGTTGGCACCATCACATTCCTGATTGCGCAAACACCATAGCGGTGGCTCCATCACATTTGAATTTATGGAAATATTTAAAAAGAAAAACATTATTACATTGTGTTAAAGTTCTAGCAACGTCATTCTGAGTTTTTTCGTATTTAAACTGCATCTAAAATGATAAGAAATATGTTCTACGAGGCAAAGCATTCCTCAATGTTAGGAAAAACAAGTATATTCTTAAATAACGGTTTTTTAGCAATTAAAAAAGTTATACTGATTTACCTTTGCTTACTTTAATATATTTCATAATTATATATTCATAACCTTCATTTCTTCAGGTGATAAGCGTGTTACATGCTCTAAAACAATTATTTAAGCAACATATATTTTTAGAAACTGTGTTTACCTTCTCAAGAAATGTTTTGATAGCATTAAACACATTACCAAAAGAGCCACCGTTTAGTATGGGTGTGTTTAGATTGGTCGGGTGTTAAATTCGCAAATACTGGTACTTTAGAAACAAGCGTTGTGATTTTGTCTGACCATGCTTTAAGAGCTTATCATAACATTTTACAGTCATTTGAATAAAGTTAGATATCAAAACTTAATTGCATTTATTTGATTGCACTGTTGCTCCATATTATTATGTGGTTCTTATAAAATGAAATCGACCTGCTGGATATCGGATTGTGCTTAAATATTTTGGGAGTACCCGATTTGCATGTGTATGGAGAACTTTTAAAGATTAAAAAATATAACGTTATAGATATTTAAGGCCAATTTCTTGCCCTTTAATCAAAAAGTTTCTTTTCTGATTTCAACTAATAAAAAGTGACTCTTATTAAACTTGCCAAATTTCTATATGAAGCCATGAATTACCAAATTGAAATATTGCATGAAATTACTTTTTCGAATGATGTATTTTAAATAGTACTAAGCACATCTGTGGGTGTTTCTAAATTCAAACTTTTATCTTTTCATGTTTAAATGTTGAATTCTGCTTAAGCCAGTGCTAGGGTGCGTGGACAATAGTTGACAGCACCGTCCATGAACAGGCTCAATCAAACCGAGCCTGCAACATTTACAATTTTGTCGTCCTGGGCTTTCTTTAGGGATTCTTATTTTCTCTATTCTTATGCTTTGTATACTTCATTTTTTTTAACATACTATAAAATATCGTGATAAATCTCTGCCGATTTTTTCTATGTGTGCATGTAAATCATGTTAATTTATAAACCAAATTCTTAAAAAAATGATATGTTATTGTGTATTTAAAAATAAATCACCGGATATCTCTCTGCGAGTTTTAGTCAAATGTGTATTGGGCTATGTTCACTTTTCGGCTCTGTTGTGATTTGATATGATATTGTTGCTTAATGTTCAGGTCTAACATCTTAGAAATACACTGTATCAAGTGAATCTGTTGATTAATGTTAAACATGCGTTTAAATGAATATATATGGTATGCACGTGTATGTAAATGACAATGTTTTTGTATACTATTCTGAGTAATATTCATATAAAAGAAAGAGTGCTAATTTTGATGTGTCAAATAATGATGGATATGCATGCAACCATTATAAACAAATGTTTTCACAAGATTTATGCAATAAACAGCCAGTTACATGCCATGTATTTGCCTGTTATCCCTATCTTGATGTAATCTTGTATTGTTTGATTATCTGACAATTTTGTTTGAAACAAAATTTCGTTTTGTATTTTATGAACCCTTGCAAACATTTTACTGACCTGCTCAAAGCATTTAAACTGGAGCAATGATGTCTGAATACATAAAAATGAAACTTTTAGGTCATAGTACTCATACTCTGAAAGAACGTTGTATAATTATAAACAATCTGAGTGTAGACACACATTATCTTGGTTTTGAACATATTCAAGTGGCAAATTTAAGCATATCCGAGTACTATGACACTTGTTTAATATTCATGCGAGACTGTACTTAATCTTAAACATAGCCTTCAATTTATTTCGGTATATACATATAATAATGATAAAACAACATTAATAATAATAACTACTTGGATTTATGACAATGTTATGTAACCTTTTACAGCATCATCCTTTTTATGCTAACCAATGTAATCTGCAGTAGATCGATCTAGGCCTATTATTAGTGTCAAAAGAAGACAATTAATTTATTATTACACCTATGGTCATTTGAAAAATGTGGTGATTATGAATCATTCAAAGTTTGTAAAAAGTTGCTTAAATGCGTTTAAGGTTTTATTTCTATAACGTAAAATTTATATTCCTATAAAACGTTATCTTTTTATAAAATGTTACCATGGTAACCATGAAAACTGATAAAAATTTCAATATTTGCTAACATCACACTTTCTATTACATGTATTTCTGAGAAAACAAGTCAGTCAACGACACAAAAAAACAAAAAAATGGAAAATAAATTATCAGAAATAGGCGCAATTTTAGAGATGTAAATTTTAGCTGAATTTAATTATACCCCACCCGTTTAAAATCATAATACGTCCATAGGAGAAGTGTCCATAAATGTTAAAATTGACATAAATGATAAGAGTTGAAGTTGTATTTTTGCACAAAAGTATAATATGGAAATAAAAATTGAAATGTGTTGTCATGGAAATGAAAATTTATATCAAATTTAATTTTTAGGTCATTTTTTAATACATTTTCCATGATATTCTTTCAAATATTTTACATTTCTCCCATAAAAGTGATCAAAAACCAATTTATTTACAGTAAACATGTATTTTCTATCATATTTATATGTAAAGACAAAAGTGACTTAGAAATTCTTTTAAAAAATTGCCAAAAAATGATAATTACTGTTTTTGAGGAATTTTGGCGGCCATCTTGGACGCCATCTTGGATTTCTTGATTGTCCGACCATTTGGGTTAAAATGAAATATCGTTTCGTATTCTACAAATCCTTGTGAATATTTTGGTATATAAAACTTATTGTTCCTAGACATAGACTGGTAGGGTCCTACTAACCAGTCTTCGTTTCCTACACTAAATACGGTTTATTGATGTAGGCCATCAACTCTAAACTATAACAAATTTTAAGAAAGGACAAAAATGCAATCCTGCGAATACACTCCAATCTTTGCAAAATACATTTGTGACAATTTTACATTTGTAACATAATTTATCCATTTTACATTTTTTCCCACGAACATTTGCAAAGTAAATAAACATTGCTATTTTAATTGATATTTGCATGATAACACGGTATTCAATTTTAAGCATATGTCCAATAAATTATTCAAGCACTAAAGTGCGATCTTAGTTCTGCATATTCCGGACATAAGTAGTCTAGTAGAAAAGTAGAAAAACCTGATGTGGACTATATCGTTTTAAAAAATATGAAACAAAACATGTCAACAGTTAAAGTTTGCCTTAACTCTGTGCTACTTTAACTCACATAAATTATAACCGGTACGCTTTTTGTTGTGATAAAACAACTCCATAATACTACACAAACAAAAATAAGTCAGTTGAAAAAATGGCTCGAGTTAGTCCTGCCAAATTACTTTTTCTACTGTTCACCATCTGAATCAATCTTAGATCCGTAACCAATGTACTACTGAGCAGATGCTGATTTTATTTCTTAGATTAAAACAAAAAGTAAGACGTAATATATTTTGATGTATTTGCAGTATAAGCATTGCTTATATAATATAATACTAGATAAAACATCATAAAAGTTCTTACTTTACATGATTTTTTTGAATTTCTATCGGATTGTACTTTCACATTATGTTTAGCTGTTTTTCAAGAATTTAAAACAACGTTGTTTTTTGTTTCTGAAAAAATGCTTGCGAAGTAATAACATATTTAAATGATATAAATATAATTGTTCTAGTCTAGACTTGTTCTTAATAATTTTTTGGCATTTTAGCCAAAGCATATGAAGTGTTTTAAGTAAAACATGAACATATGGCAACAAAGGTATGATAAGGTATTGTTTGTTTATCTTTGTTTGAAGTAAGTATAGGGTTCTGAATATATAACATTTAAATATAACTTCACCATTTTCTCTCTTTATCAGAGATAGGCGTTATTTATACAAATCAATAAAACTGGAAAGAATTTTGACATAATTTTCATCGATAATGTATTGCAAGATGATCCCAACGGAAAACTAGAAGTCAGAAATTATTGCAAGGGTATGAAATATAGTGAATGATTTACCGCTGCTGCGATGTTGATAAGGCCCATGTATATATTTATTTAACCGTTTGAAAAAGAATGTCATCCAATCAATATGAATATATCTCCTGTTTTGGTTTAGGTATACGTTATATAAAGTGCAATATTACGGCCTGGTTTTGTTTTTGTATAAAATCATGATAATTATATTATTATTTATTTTGTCAATTTGGATAAAAAATAGAAAACCTGGTGTAATTTATAACTCTTTCTATTACAATCTACAGACTGAAAAGAACCTGAAGACCAAATATCCCTACATTTAAAGAACTGCTTGCAACAAAAGACCCAATTCGGCTGACTAATCTTTCTATTTTAGCGTTCAATATGTATTTTTTAAGCGATAGATGATTTGTAACGTGATTGCTCTATTATATGTTATGATTACAAGTTGATAATCTAACTCTTTTTCGATAAAATTCTCGTTGATATAACAGATAAATGAAGCATATTTATACCGCTATTGGTAAAAAGCTCCCTTTATTGTTTATATGTACATGTATATTATTGTAGGTGAACCAGGAAGTATACAAGTCCTTTACAATATGCAGAATGCATGAGCTTAAAAAAACATTTTGTATAACTTGTGTTCTCACCTTTCTGTCGGGGATCAATATATGTTTATGCTGTTATACCCTATACCACAATTTAAAGAGCTCATTAAAGCTCCAAGATCATAGAAAAGCCCACAACAAACGATGTTAAGGTCAAATATTGCACGCATTCGTCCTTTTTTGTGTATACATCAGGACTAGTAAAATACTGGTCGCTAAATTTAAATAATTTTCATAATCGATAAATTAAATACATATTCTTTCCTGTCAGTCAATTAAATAACTTTTTTATTCTATTCTTCGCGGAGGAGAGGATAAAATCTATATGGAAATGTTATTGTTGTTGCTGTAGTTTTTGCAGAGTAGAGACCCCGACTACAGAAATAGTGATAGAAAATTATGTTCATCGAGCTTGAACGAAATTGATAGTAAAAGTTGTAGTAATAAGTTCCCCACAGTGATAATGATTTAACTTTCGATCAGTGAACTATAAATTTTGATTTGTTGATAACATTATTCCATCTTGACAACTGTTTCACTACCAATGCGTTTTAAATTCGTTTTCAATAGCTTAATGTCATAACAACTGACCCTCACACGACATTTTCTTTTTTGTTCTTTTGACTTCTGCGCATAACTGACTCGATTTATGCCCACACTTTCTTTTACTTGGGACCCATACGCTGCTTGTAAATAAGTGTCCTATCCAGCCAGCTTATGGAACGTCGGTGTGCTTACTCAGGTGCCCGTCTGTGCCTAAAATAATGTACAGAGGGACACCTGACGTCTTCCCCAGCATTAAGCTGGAAAGTCGCCATATGACCTATACTTTGTTGGTGCGACGTTAAACCAAATAAAAATGAGTGTCATAAAAGTGTCACATTAAAGTTTCATAATGATCACCAATCTGAACCATCTGCATATTTTTTACTAGGTCTGGTTCCATTTAAGAAAATATAATCGTGACCTTTTAAGAGGCAGACACTTTAAGAATAACCTAACCCCTCTCCATTCTTTATATCATTCTTTTCTAACAGAAACATAAAAACGAAATAACAGAAAAATAAAATATCCTCTTGCATCAGCAGCGCATTTTACACACGGAATCAAACTTGCTTGTAAAAACAATAGGTCTTTATCATGAACTAAAATATATATAATAAGAGATATGATGAACAAGATCAACAAGGAAAGGCGGCACATGACCAAGCAACAAGAACCCGTGGCAAGAAGCCCAGACGGATCCCAAACAGCAAAACAGGACAGGGCACAAGGCAGAGCACGGACAGGCTAATCACTAAAATGATAAATAATTTATAACTGATGAGAAATTCAAAGAAAACAAATATATGATTGAATAATTGGAAATAATTGGTTACTGAAAAGGAATTCAAAGAAAACAAGTAAATGACTGAATAACAGGCCCACAAAATCAAAGGACCTGCACGCTCACCGATGCGTTTTTAATTGTTCTGTTAGTTGGGGTTGCGTTCATTGAACGCCGCCTTTCCTTGTTGATCTTTTTTATCATATTTTGAAACTATTGCATGGACATTACCCAGAGTCATGGATCTCACAGTTTTATCCAAATATAATCTAATACTTATTCTTATATGATCAATATTGCAATTCAATACTGGCTTTAAAACTTGCTGCAACAAAATATTCAGTCGTTTAACATAAAAGAAAAAAGCTAAATTTAGAGAATACGTTTTCAGTTTTAAAAGAACATAGACGCCAATGTATAGATATAAGACATCAAAAACAATAACATGATATATTTCTATAATTTGATTCTTCATAAGTAAGTACATATGTCTGAGAAAACCCATACTAAAGATCCATTTGATATTAGATTATTAACTTATAGGCACGCTCAATAGTTCGTAGAATGTGTCATATCAAATGATTCTGAATCAAGAGATGAATAATATGAAAGTGAAATGATAGAATAATAAAATATTTAAGTACTTTTAGATTTATTGTGTATTAAAGAAATTGTGTACTGGATAAAAATATCAAACATTTAAAATAATATTATAATCCGAACATAATATTTTATGCCTGCAATTGATTTGAAACATTTTTGTTCTTAAAGGGACTCCACTGAGGTTTTTTGACATTATGGGACTGAAAATATATTTTTCCAGATAAATGCACCATTTGATGTAGGTTTAGACCACTAATCTTTGTGCGAAATTTCAGACTATTCGAGCTCTTCGTTTTTCCAGAATAATTATTCAAATTGTAAAAAATGACCCAAAATGAAAAGCGTTTAAACGCTTTTCATTCAAATCGGGCTGAGAAAAGCATAAAAATACGATTTTCAATTTATTTCAAAGTATATTTCTTAACTATTTGCATATATTTCTAGTTAAAGAGCCCCAGCTCATTTATGTAAGAAATTCAAATGTTATGTTTTTAGGCTTTTAAACCTCAGTGGAGTCCCTTTAATATACAAAAGAAGTCAAGACGAGAACTAGTTCAAGTAATCAAAATCTGAATAAAGTGAGTTCCATCCGAAGCATTAATTACAACAAAATTGCAAACAAGTTCCAGGCTCGGTTAGATTGTGTCTGTACAAGAGGGATTAAAAAATGTGCAACATCCCTCACGCCCACAGCACCGGCTCGAGCAGTTCTCAATTTTCAAGACTTAAAAGTGCTGGAATCGATGATGCCGAAGGAAGCAACACTGAAGTGAATTATTGGGCATCTTTTACAGCTCATACACGGAACTTGACACCTGTCCTCTACAGTTGTTAAGACATTTTTTATATTTTCGTTTTTTTCCCCCAAGAAATAAAGATTTGAGTATTTTATGGAAAGGTATGCATTAGATTCAGGTTATTAGCTTAAGAAGTAGCAAAATAGGACGATATAAATGTTTGAGATGCTTAAGGCACTTTTTTATGTCGGGATCATTAATTTAACTGTAGTTAATATATTAAATGAGAAATGATACTTTTATTTTCGTTTAATTGGTATTGGTTAAAATTAAGGTTATAATAAATAAGCATGAGCATTTACATGAGTCTGTTATTCTGATGCTTTGTAAAGTATAAATGTAAATTGTCTTTCGTCCTACTCACTCATTGAAATAAATTTTTCACCCGTCAATTCTGGCGATACGAATTCTTCCCTGTAAATAATATTCAAAATATGATATAATTCTTCACCATTTGCATTGATTAAGAGTTGCTGAAGCAAATGGATACAAGCCACTTGAAAAACGATGTAAATGTGGCCATTGTCGGCTTGTTTTACTTATTGTCGCATTTAAACCGAATTCATTCACGTAATATTTATTGTTTGTTGTACTATTTTTGATGTCTTTCTTTCAAATACAAATGTATATAAACAGTAATAAATAACAATAATAGGTCATTTCGGTCCCTGTATAACCAAATAGGACATAATTCCTTTTTGACTACTTTCGAGGCAGTATCAGAAATAACGAAGTAACTGAACTGATCTATGAACTGATCTATGAAAATTACATTCCGATGCTTTAATAATCACGTTTGTTTTCGTAGCTTCATTAACATTCTATCTATAATTTTATGAAGTGTTGTTATTCTAAAATATTTATCGAAACCCCAATTGTGACATAATCATAGTCTGCAATCATATCTTGAAAAGTAACTAAATCCTCGAAAGAAATGTGTTTGGAATAGACAATAGACGCCAGTGTGTAGTTTAAGAGCTTTTAAAACAAATATTATCATGTATTTGTATAATTTGGAGTGGTACTGGATATGCTTGAATTAACTAGATTTTCGATAAATTAGACATTTCGATATAAAGCAAGGCAATTTTTCAGTTACTTGAAAATATTTACATCTTACTATTAATAATATAACTGAGACTCAAAGTACTTGAATAAGGAAACATTATTGATGTTTTTATAGTTTGAAGTTAATACAGATGAAATAGAATATTAATATAAATTGATATTTACCCTCACCCATTAAACATCACACCTGACATACACTAATATGGGCCATTTTCATAAAGGTGCAGGATACTGAAGAATTCACCCGATTCCAAAGTGCAGTCAATGGCAATTTCAAAAATGCCCTATTAACTGTAACAAGTAATATTTCTTACAAAAGTTTTGATAGAGTAAATAAGTGAAAATTTATCTTGGGATTAGTGGGATTAGTAATACTTTTTTGAAGAATTTCTGTATCTCACACTTTCATGTCTTTCCCAAAAGAATCTTTAGATAATTCTTTCATAGTTTGTTTGTTTGTCTCGGGTTATTTACCGTTTTGTATCCTATCGTACTATTTCACAAAGTCTGATCAGTATATTGAAGACAAACTGTCCCTTCAGTTAAAAAAAAACTTCGTTAGAACCCATGCACTCCCATGCTTCAGTGTGTTATACAAACCCAATGACATGATTAAATTCCTAAATAGGGACATTAATTGCGTGTAAGAACAGGGGAAATTAAGCTTGGGAAGAAAGGTGTGAAAATTAATCGAAAAACAAAGCATGCCTAAGCCAATATTTAAAACCTATTGCATTGTCGTCGTTTTGGTGAAAGCGCTTGGGACATAAAAGACGACAAAATAATGTGTCACAAAAACTTTAAATAAAATTGCTTAGTTTTATAATGATAACTTGTGTTTGTAGGTCTTGTATTTGATAGTAAATATCAAAACCTAAAGTTATTATCAGTTTAATTTAATTAATGAGTATTGCTAAACTTACTTTGTTTCACTTGTAATAGTTTTTGCATGGCGACAACCATTTTTATACTTTTACTGATGTTTCGCTCTATATTAAAAGGTTTTTTTCCTCTTCTGTTTCCTATACTGCAAAGCTGCGTTGACAGTGAAAGTAATGTTCTGTTTTGTTCTATTAGTCAAATCATGTCTGTAATCTATACATGTATGCCTATATAATAAAATGTTCTGCTATTAAAATATGAAATGTATCGTTTTAGCATTGTCTTTAATGATAGTGTTTATTGTGTCTAATGAAATAATGCACCTCGTTGTCACCAAGCTAAAAAGCAAATAGAAAACGAACGCACGTTCATATGCAACAGGTGATTATTTCCTATTAAATCGGGTCACCTGTCTAAACAACAAAATAACAGAAAAATCAAATCGTGTGTTGTTATGTTTTTACGCTCATTCGATTTCAATCTCCTATGTATCAGTTAAGAAACTAATTGAATCTACCGTAGTTGTAGTAACTTTTTACATTGTAACATTAACTTTGTCATTCTGTCCTACATTTGAAGACTGAAATTAACGTGTGCAAAGTTTATTTTGCATTTTTCGTGCGTTGCCTTATATTATGAAATGTTTCCAATGACATGAAGCTTTTGAATAAAAGAAATATTTATTACAAACTTGTTTAAAAGTTAAATATGATGTGTCTTAAACTAATATCTAATGTGCCAGTTTTGACCCCGAAAACCACATCGATTGATACAATGTGAGGACCAATGCTAGCATACCTATATTTATCTCTTCAATCTACTTTGAATGTAGAGAAACGGGAACTTTAGACATTGATTGACATTTACAACGGTTACCTTTACTATATCAATTAGTAGTCAAAATAACATTATCTCCTGCACGTCCTGCCAATTATATAATTGCCTTAACATATGATTGATACAAAACACTTTGTCATGCAGGAAAATAACAAGTTTGTACAATGTGAATAAACAAAGTATGAAATGTTCTTTTTCCAGCTTCCCGTTTTATTTGTTTATATCGGCCAGGCTTGAATGTTAAACGACTTTGATTGCATGAAACTTCGCTTTACACTCCGAATGAGTTATGTCATAAGATCACCATTTAGAATATCTACAGACTAAACACCACTCAGCGATTGACATCTGTAGTACACTGAAATCCCCGTTCGCTATAGCTGTGCTTCACGAGTTTTTTCAGCATATATTTGAAAAAAGCAATTATTTGACCCAGTCTCAGATCCCTGTGTCACAACGAACTACAGAGGTGTCAGTCTACTCTCATGTTCCAGCAAATTATATAAGGTTTATTTAAACAAAAAATAAACACATTATTTAAAGACCTCGAACGTACTTGTAGACGGACAGAATGGCTTCATGTGAGGATCACCTGTTCACATTGAACATTATCATTCAGAATAATTTGACTGTTTTTACCGCCTTTATAGACTTTCAAAAATAATTCGATTTGATCACTAGTGAAATATAATAAAATAGATAAGTAAAAAAATGTGTGTTTGAGATATGATGTAACATTAATCGAGCTGTTTATGTAAAACCACATTCAAACAAAGTTCAATCATGTTGTTTGCTGTTCTATTGTTGTCTTGTGTTTCCTTCAGAAAAAATGTATAAAACAGAAATTAAATAATGATAAGTAACAACGTTTTTGTTGGACATTGAATGACCGCATAGACAGTTAACCTTTTTAAATATTTTTGAGGTAATATCAGAAATGACGAAGCAAATAAAATGATCTATGAACATTACACGAAATTTACGAAACCTGAAAATCAAAATTTGATTTCCTGGTTTTATTTACATTATATAAATATATTTTTGTTCAGTATTTATGTTGTTATTTTTAGGTATTTTATCAAAATATTAACTTCAAACCTCATTTAAATCACAATCAAAGTCTGCAATCATGTCTGAAAAAGTAACAAAATACTCGAAGAAATGTGTTTCGAATAGACAATAGACGCCAGTGTGTAGCTTAAGAGCTTTTGAACCAATATAACGATGTATTTGTATAATTTTACAGTTCCTGAATATGCCTTTAAAAACAAATATTTAAGTCACATTTTGATATGATGTAAATGCAATTTTTCATTTTCTTAGGAATATTTGAATCGCATTAATGTTTATAATGTTTTCTTTTTTCTTAAATGATATTGTTTATTGTACCTAAAACAATACATCTAAAACAATGCACTTTCCAATATCATACATAAACAGGCTCAGTCAAACCTAGCCTGACACTTTTTATTTTGTCGTTTTTCACTGATTATATTTTACTCTATTTTGAGGCATATTTTATCATTATAATAAGATTATAACTGTGTATAACTTATGGTAATCAAATCTAAAAGCTTTGTCTCTAAACAAAATTCATTGGCGTAAAATTTATTTAAAGACAAGTCAAAGGTTTCAAAACATTAAAAAATTAAATTATTAGTGTTAAATTTTTGGGTTT